>NC_134355.1:284480373-284645373 GCF_048569485.1 Anomaloglossus baeobatrachus | reverse complement strand
GAGGGTCATTCCGCAAGCACAACAGCAAGTATTGGCTCATGTGTACCAGGCTTCCCAGAGTCAATGATGAGCTGTCCTCACTCGCAGTTGTGTGGACTGGCTCCTCTATATTACCCCATTCATGCTGGAGTGATGCTCTGACATACTTTCCTGACCAACCTGCTAGGCACACAATTCCTCCTCCTTCCTCCAGCACTCACTCTGCAGCTCTGCGATGTCTATCTCCCCTTCAGTAGCTTTGTGTCCCACTCACCCTGCCTGTGGCACTGCAAATCCGTCCACCTCCTTCTCCACCTGGAGACGGCGTACTCTGAGCAGGTCTCCTGGGAGCACACCTAGGCAACAAGCGCCGCACCCTGCTGATATTTAAAGGAAAAGTACACCTGTTCCTCATTAACTCTCCCAGCCAGATTGCTGAGCTGCTTTGTGTATAAAAGACACATTTTCCCTATGGAAGTTACCTGTGGAATGTTGCCAGAGGTGGAGGAAGCGGAGTAGGAGGAGGAAGCAACACTGACCGACACACATCCAGTGATCCGAAGTATTGTCGTAGAACATGCGATTGAATGCCAGGCGCTTCATACCCAACCACCACTACATTAACCCAATATGCAGTTAGAAATATGTACCATCCCTGCCCATGCTTACTGGTCCAAGTATTCGTAGTACGTTAAACTTTCCACTTATGGCGTTGCAGAGTGAACAATGGATTTTTTCGCAAAGTGTGTGCAGGGCAGGAATTGCATGCCTGGAAAAGTAGTGGAGGCTGGGAACAACACACTGTGGTACAGCCGCAGACTGTTACGCTGTACTCTAGGATGTCCTAAAGCAGTACAGCGCAGTAATGTGGTACAGAGAAGATTCCTGAAACTACCTGAGAGGGTAGTTAGCAGGTAAGCCACTAGAGGGCGGTAGAGTGGAGAAAACATATGAGCAGAGTATTCCCTAGCAGAGGTAATACTAGTCAAACCCAGCAGATGGCAGTAGAATCGTCAGAACGCCGGATCACAACATGAGGTCTTGTAAATAAACAGGAGCAAAGTCAAAACTTAGTCAGGTGGAAGCAAGGAGTCAGTAGCCGGTAAGTGAGAACTCAGAAGCAGGGAAGAATGGGAAGAGGACAGGAACGGAATCAAGGTAAGCAGATGAGGAACGAACAGGGAGACAGCGTGAGAGACACTAACAGGACAGGAACAGAGAACATAGGTCAACAACAGGTCAAGTGAACACAGAGGTCAGGAGTGTGCAGGGCAGACAACATAACTCATAAGCAGAATGCAGCAGAGCCGGAAATATCACTCGCATAGTTCCAGAGAAGCAGTGCCATAATATAGTGGCCTGACCTCCAGAATGAGGCTGGAAGGATTAACCCCTAATATGACCTGTATCAGAGATGTGAAACTAAAAATTGGTTCAGCTGCAGCTAAGCCAGGAGAAAATCAAGACACCATTTGTTGGAAACTGTCCATCTCTAGCAGCCTGAATGGCAGCATTTCAAAGGCAAGCATTTTTCAAATGCTGTAATCTAGGGCCAAGGCTCATAGGTGGCCAGGGGGTATTTCCTCTTTTTGCCAAGGGTTTGGGGGATGGAGAGCTCCAGTCTTCCATGGAACGGTGTGGCTATACCAGGTGTTGCTGGTGGTGCTGTTGCTGCCACATGATGTGCTTGCAGGGAGGAAGAATGCCCTTTTATCTTGAGAGGATGCAAGATGACGACACCGCAACTGAAAAGACCAATATCGCAGCAGAAGAGGGAGCAGGAGCAAGATTTTTCCTTTGTTTCAGGCTCCGGCGGCACATATTGCAAATCACCACTCTCTTGTCATGACTCTGAGTATATTCCAGGAAGAAAGGCCATGACAGGAAGGTCTTTTGAGCTGGCTTTGCTGGGAGGTTTCCACTGGTGTTTTCGGCTGGTAGCAGCCTAATTACTAGCTCTGGGCTGTCCACATGACTTTTGCCCCAACCTCCCACTTTTGCTGTGCTGCTGATTCATCTGACTGAACACTTCTTCATTGGAACTGTGCACATCAGTATCAAGGCCTTTGCTCCTGGTGGGGTCAAGCACCTCATCGTCATCCCTCGCATTGTCTTCAAACCACTCCCTGCCATCCTTCCCAGTGTGCGCATCGATAAGGCGCAGCAGTTGGCACGTGTTTCATCATCCTCTGAGCTGTGGTGCGGTGAGCCATGCATGAACTCAACCTACCACACAACAAGTGGTTGGGTGTCAGTGCACTTGGTCTCTTCCACCTCTGGGGAAGTGCCAAGTAGATGGTCCTTGGGACCTCTGACAGCAGAGTCATCAAAAAGCATAAGTGACTGCCGCATGACTTGTGGCTCATGCTGCTTGGCTGATTTTGAATGGGTTGAGGTGGAAGGAAGATGATGACCATAGAGCTTAGGAAATAACTTGGAGCTGTGAGGTGTGGATCGGGTGGAAGACAATGCAAAGGAACTGGAGGCACTGGTATCCATTTAATCTAAAACTGCCTCAAAATGTTCTGAGCCAGGAGCGGACACTTAGAGCAAGGGGTCCCTGTGGAAGAATTTTGCATGGGGCTCTCCTCCCGTGCCTAAAAGTCACCTCTGGTACACGCAGAGCATGTTCCGGAAAGTCTGCAGCGCTGTGACATCACTGAAAAAAGGAGAACAGCGGTGGACACCGGAGAGATCAGCGGTAGGTGAGTATTTTATCACACTCACGCTACATCACATGCACATATACACATTTAATGAATACAAAATTCAATGGTAGCCTTCTTTAACAGAGGTAAGGTTGTTACCAGAAAACATCAGATTTACCTCTCCATACTGCCCCCCATGCTCCCACTTATCCATATTGTCCCCAATGCTCCCACTTATCCATACTGTCCCCTCTACACTCCCACTTATTCATACTGCCCCCCCATGCTCCAACTTATCCATACTGTCCTCTATGCACCCACTTATCGATACTGCCCCCTATGCTCCCACTTATCCATACTACTCCCTATGCTCCCACTTATCCATACTGCCCCCCATGCTTCCACTTATCCATACTGTCTCCCATGCTCCCACTTATCCATACTGTCCTTCATGGTCGCACTTATCCATACTGTCCCGCCTATGTTCCAAGTTATCCGTACTGTCCCTCCTACTCTCCCACTTATCCATACTGCTACCCTTATGCTCCCACTTATCCATACAGGCCACCTATGCTTCCACTTATCCATACTCTCCCCTAGGCTCCCACTTATCCAAACTGGCCCCTATGCTTCCACTTATCCATACTGGCCCGTATGTTTCCACTTATCCATACTCTCCCCTAGGCTCCAACTCATCCATACTGTCACCTCAAGTTCTTACCTCTCCATACTATTCCCCCTTCATACTGTGTTCCCCATTTTCCATATGGTCCACTCACTCCACGCTGCTCTCTGTCACACTGTTCCATAAGGTGCACTTACAGTCTCTGCCTCCAGTCTGTCATTGCCACCTCTGCAGCACAGCGTGATACGGTAAGCAATGACGGCCATTAAGGCTATGTGCCCACGCTACAGGATTTACCGCGGATTTACCGCGGATTTGCCGAAAATCTGCAGCAGCAGCACTTCCAAGCCATTTCAATGGCATTTTGGAAATGCTGTGCCCATGCTGCGGATTTTTCCGCGGCGGATTTGCCGCGGATTTTGATCCGGAAAAATCTGCAGCATGTCAATTGTTTGGTGCAGATTTGGTGCGGATTTTTGGCTTTGAATGGGGAAAAAAAAAAAAAAAAATCCGCATCAAAATCCGCGGCAAATCCGCGGTAAATCCGCGGCAAATCCGCGGGTGCGGATTTGCCGCGAAAGTCGCGGATTTTCAGGCAAAAAAATCCGCAGGGACATTCTAGCGTGGGCACATAGCCTAAGTGTCACTGCTATGCGTGCTTGTATTTTAGCTAGCAATTTATCAAAAAATGTTAAGTTAGTTATTTCTAATTGGCATTAAATTAACATGTATTCTTAAATTGCAATATATTCAATTACTATGAAATGTGTTGAGCTTTAATCTAAGAGGATTAATATATTTTCAGTGATGTATAACACATTCTGAATATTGAATATTTTTAGCTATTAATACATTTATTTTATCTCCACAAAATGAAACTTCAATAGTTTAACATGAAATACAAGCTATTGTCTGGTATGTATTATATCTCTGAGAGATTTTTTTCATTCTTTATTAAATTTTATAGGGTGACAAAGGTCAGTAAAATGTGGAAATATTTCACAATTATATAAGTTAAACTAAAAAGTAATTTTGTTGCGATGTGCACGGGCATAACTTAAAATATATTATCATTTTACCGAGGCCCTAGCGTTTGGTTTCCTAGTGGCTCTTTTGCAAGACAAAAGTAATGAAAAAAAAATGCACTAACAGTAAATTATATTAAATATTTTGCATGAGGGCTAAAAGCAAAATCTAAAAGGCTAAATATATATGTTTCACTGAACTTCGCACCAGAAGTTGAAATGATAGCAGCAAAAGCAGGAATGTCTTAAAAGTAAACAACAATTGAATAAAAAATAATGCAAACATCTATTGACGAATGATGTGTCCCATAACTTATAAACTTGGCAGGCATTTTGTTTGTGGTAAGTTTTTGTAGTAAAAAAAAGAATGAAAATAGGTAGATTTTTCTATGATGTGAAGAGGGAATGAATGAAGCCAGCTCACCTATTGCCGTATAAGTAGAAATGTTGCACGGAACACCATTCTGACAACATGGGTGATCCAAACAAGAGGAAAGGAGGGATCCAGCTCCAAATAGAATAAAAAACATTAAGGCTTTATGGGAATATTAAAATCCAGATCCAAAGCCATGATAAAAGCCACTGACGGGAATAACCTAGGTTGCTACAATTACATGAAAAAACACAAGGTAAAGCTACGCATTTCAGATACACTCCTGCATCCGTTTTCAAAGCTAATTTTAATATTCCAATAAAGACTTAAAGAGAATCTGTCAGCAGCTTTTTGCTACCTCATCTGACAGGAACATAATATAGGCAAGGAGATTCTGAATCTGATGGTGTACCACATAGATTACTGGGTACAGCCATTCTCACATAATCGAAGAATCGGGTTTAAAGCATGTAGCTGAGCCCAGGGAGCTGTCCTGCCAACACCAGGCTCTTAATAATGAGGTGTCAATCGAAGCACAGGGGGCCTGTCAGACTTCCATGCCAGTTTTGATCACCTGTTATTGCATTTTGCGCAAAAGTTGTGGCGACAAAAAAATTTCATTTTGGCGTTTGGAATTTGTTTACCGCTACACCGTTTACCGATCAGATTAATTGATTTTATATTTTGATAGCGCGATTCTGAACGCGGCGATACCAAATGTGTGTATATTTTTTATTTTTTTAACCCTTTAATTTTCAATGGGACAAAAAGGGGGTGATTTCAACTTTTAGGTTTTTTTGTTTTTTTTAAAACTTTCATTTACTTTTTTTTTTATTTTACTAGTCCCCCTAGGGGGCTATAACGATCAGCAATCCGATCACTCTGCCCTATCTGCTGATCACAGCTACACAGCTGTAAACAGCAGATACACTCACTTTCTACTTCACTCAGCTCCGGGCCGAGTGAAACTGAAAGTAATTCAAGTGTAGTACAGGAGTCATCACATGACCCTGTGCTACCATGACAACCACCGGAAGTCACGCGATCACGTCACGTGACTTCCGGTATCGGTCGGTAAGTAAAAGTTTACCGTGATTGCGATTATAATGACGCTGTCACATATTGACAGCGCCATTTAAGGGGTTAAATGGCACGAGCAGATAATGATTCTGCTCGTGCAGGCAAGCACACATCTCAGCTGTGAAAATCAGCTGAGATGTGCGTCGATCACGTCATGCTGCCGGCGGCAGACCATGGGCAGTAACATTATGACCGCTAGGATGTAATATTACTGCCCGTGGTTGTTAAGGGGTTAAGATGACTATGAACTTTGGAACCCATGATGTTGTTGTAGTCCATGACTTACTGCATCCAATTAGAATAGGCCAGGATTCTAAATTATTTTTGGACTTGTGGGAGATGGGGGAAGTGTCTGGTTGCTTTTGTAAGAGCTGAAACAGCCTAAAGGAATATCAATAGCAGCAAGAGGCTAAAGGGGTTTCTGGTTGTATGTTGGGATGTATAAAGGAGGAAATAGCACCTTCTACTCTTGACAGTCCTAAGTTAGGGGTGACCAAAGAAAATGGTGCATGTGACCAAATGAGTGACACAACAATTAAAAAAATAAACAGTAGTGTGACTATTGAAATCAGGGTAGCTAGTGACAACCAGTTAAATGGAGACTTGGTGTTCCAGGGTACCAGCGTGAGTAACAATGACTCTAATAAAGTAGAAGAAGAGAACAGTCAAGAAGAGCCCAGCAAAGAGGGCAAATTCTCCTTCCATCACCAGAGACACAATAGGCACAGAGGGGCGGAGCAAGCTGCACCCTCTTGAAAATATGATCAAGGAAGACACAGTGTCATGTGCTTTTGTTCAAAATGTGGATCCTCTTCAAGACTCTGAGTGCATAAGGAAGGAGGATGAACACATTGCCAATCAAAACCACAGAGTTAGATGCAGAGAATGATGTGCTGCAAGAGGAATCAGAGCTGGAACTGACACATTGTGATGACGGGAATCAGCAGAATGAAATCACAGAAAATTAGCCAACTGAGGAAATAGTGTTGGTGTTCTCTGCAATTTCTAAGCAAAAAGCTGATGATCGCTTGGGTGAGAGCGCTACAGGAGAAGAAATCCTGGAGAGCGCTATAGGAGATGAAATTCTGGTGAGTGCTGTAAGAGATGAAATCCTGGAGACCCCAATAGGAGAACAAATACGCAAGAGCATTGTAGGAGATGAAATCCGCGAGAACACTGTAGGAGATGAAATCCACAAGAGTGCTGTAGAAGATGAAATCTGCATGAGCGCGATACATATGGACATACGAGTTGCCCCCCCATCCCATTAACTGTGTAGTAATGACCCCCCCATCCTGTACTAATGTCCCCCCCATCCTGCTCCACTTTCTGGTAAATATGTCCCCCATCCTAGTGTATGACCCCATCATGACTATATGCTGGTATATATGTCCCCATCATGGCTCCATCCTGGTATATATGTCCCCATCATGGCCCATCCTTGTATATATGTCCCCATCATAGCCTCATCCTGGTGTATGACCCCATCATGGCCATATCCTGGTATATATGTCCCCATCATGGCCTCACCCTGGTATATATGGCCCCATCCTGATATATATGGTCCAATCATGTCCCCATCCTGGTATATATGGCCTCATCATGTCCCCATCATAGTATATATAGCTCCATCATATCCCATCCTGGTATATATGGCCCCATCATGTCTCCATCCTGGTATAGGGCCGCATCCTAGTATATGTTCACATCCTGGTATATAGCCCCATCCTGGTATATGTCCCACTCATGTCCCAATCCTGGTATATAGCTTCATCATGTCCCCATCCTGGTATATATGGCATTATCATGTCCTCATCCTAGTATATAGCCCCATCCTAGTATATGTCCCCATCCTTGCCACATCCTGGTAAATAGCCTCATCCTGGTATATAACCCCATCTTCATATATTTCCCAGTCATGTCCCCATCCTGGTATATAGCTTCATCATGTTCCCATTCTGGCATACATAGCCCCATCATGTCTCCAACCTGGTATATAGCCCCATCCTGACCACCCCAACGAAGGCTACATGCCGAAACATGTGTAGGTTCCTAGTGTCGGCATAGCAATATTGGGACATGCCTTCAGGTAAACACTTGTTACTTTAGATACCTACCATCTTCACACACTGTTATGCTCTGTTTGCTGCATTTTGCGTTGATTTTCTCTTTGATCAGTATATATTATGCTAGATAATACATTGTAATCTGCACATATTTAATTAGGTCAACATTTTTAGTATATTATAGTACACTTTATTGATATTTTTTTATGGTTCTAACTTATTACTCTGTATCTTACCTAGTTTATGTATACCCAATTTTGGGAACATGCCTTCCTATAGCCATATATTTATTGTATCTTTGGCAAACACTCCTGATTCAGGATAATCACCATCTAGTGCTGGGTTCTCTGTGTTCAGTATATATCTTGTTAGACTACACATTGTGATCTACATATATACATTGTCCATCTCTGTGTGCTATAATCTTTTTTTCTTATATCAAATGTATTCATTTTTTATATTTTATTGATATAGCATACAGTATACCTTATTGAGGTTGTTTATACCCAATTTTTGGGATCATTCCTCTATAGTCATATACAAATAATATAAATATATGCTTTTTGTGAAGTGTATTGTCAGATATTTAAACATTGCCCCCTTTTTTGTCCCCCTGCTGTGCTGTCCTTGTGGTGCCTGTTTGCACTGCCTTCATTACTTTTACCTTGTCTTTTTTATATTCTATGAATTAATAAACTTTATGCATTTTAGATTTTGTATTGGCTATTTTTTCAATGGGGTATATATAGCCCCATCCAAGTATATGTCTCCATTTTGGCCACATCCTGGTATTTAGCCTCATCCTGGTATATGTCCCCATCATGTCCCCATAATGTTATATAACCCCATCATGACCCCATCCTGATATATAGCCCCACCCTGGTATATGTTCCACTCCTGGCTGCATCCTTGTATATAGACCCATCCTGGTATAAGTCCCATCATGTCCCCATCTTGGTGTATAGCTCCATGCTGGTATATGTCCACATCCTGGTAACTATGATCCCCCAGCACACAGCACACAGTAAAAAAATAAACGATTATACTCACCATCCCGCCACTCACCTGGTGTCTTCCTCCAATGCTGGCATGCTGGCAACTGACCAGTGTATAAGAGGCACAGTGCATGACATCACTGTCATGTGCGCCCACTTATAGCGCTGACAGCTGTGTCACAATATTCATTGCCCAGGATTATGGGTTGGGGAGCAGTGAATATTCATAGCCTTAATTGGTGGCCAGCACATCTCAGCGAAGGGACCCGACAGGTCTCTGTGCTGCGATGTATTTTAGCTAGATGCGCCCCCTCAGACGCACATCTAGCTAAAACAAGTGCTGGGGTCAGCGGGCCCTCTGCACCCTCAGGCCCAGTCGCGATCCCTGTGTCACGCTCCCCGGCTCCCCTGCTAGGCTCCCCGGCTCCCCTGCCATGCTCCCCGGCTCCCCTGCCTTGCTTACCGGCTCCCCTGCCACGCTTCCCCGCTCTCAGGTCGCGCTCCACCGCTCCCGTGCCAGGCTTCCCGGTCCCCCACTCCACAGCCTTCCTGCTCCATCGCCTGCGGTCCCCAGGCAGCCCGGTCCCCGCTCCCGGCGCCCGTCGGCAACTCGGTACTCAGGTACAGGGTATATAGGGGAATCCTTTCCAAGTGGGCGGGGCCTGTTCTTCGTGTTTTGCTAAGCTAGGAGTCAGGTCTCTTTGTGTCTTGTGGTATACTTACCTATCTCTCTCCTAGAGCCGCTCCTGCCTCGCCATCCGGTCCTGACGATTCCCGAACCCCGAACGGTGACTACTGTCCGCCATCCCGTCAGTCCATACCATCTCTGATCCCTGTGGTGACCCGTCTTCTCGCTCCGTCGGTTCCGGACTATGCCTGACAACATCTCGGCCTCCGAACCTGAGCTCCGTCATCCGGACTACCTTCGGTGACTCCGTGGTCCCAGGGACTTCTACACTCCACTCCTTTGTACGGACTGTCCTGCTACTTGTATTGCTCCGGCTACCGGACCCCTTGAATTCAGTGAGGTGTTCGGCCCAGTGGATCCACCTCCTGGGTCTGCCCGTCCACCTGGCCCTAACACCCTGCAACTGTGCTTGTTATGCCCCTGGAAACAGCGTCCAAACAATAGAAGAAAAAGAATACTGCGCTGAGAATTATGACATCATGGCAGAAAAAGAGAAATCTGGGAAGGGAAATGGTGAAGACTCCAAGGAACCTGAGGCTGAGGAGTTGAAGTGTGAGAAAACCTCTGAAGTTCTAGAGAACACAGAGGAAATTAATAATGATGCTGCAGAGACTCAAGAGGAAGCATCAGGTGTTGCTGCAGAGACCCAAGAGAAAGCTGAAGGTGAAGCTGCAGAGACCCAAGAGGAAGTTGAAGGTAATGTGTTGGAGACCCAAGAGACATCTGAAGCTGCGGAAGTTGAGAGCGCCACTGAGGATGTGAAGTCTGGACCAGAGGTAAAAGTTGACGAGAAACCCGAAGGTTCTGAAGTTGTGGCTAAACATGTGGAGACTGTAACTCAAGAGGTAATGCCTTTGGTAGGAATGCACTAGATGGTAAAAGATGGGTTTGAAAGACCCAAGGAACTGTCCAATAGCAGTGAAGGTAAAGCAATCCATCAAGTCTTTCAGTGCATGTAAATCCAAACAAGAGAGACCCAACCAAAATTTAACAAAATAATCTTTATTAAACATGGACAACACAATAATAAAGATATGCGGAGAAAGGATAAAAATACAAAAGTACGCAGGCAGACTATAAATTATCTACACACTGTTATAAAACATTAACGGGATAATCCATATAACAATTGTTCTGGTAGAAATAACACTACACCAGTAAGATCGTGATTTTTCGATCAAAATTGGTCAGATTATTTTTATTTTCTTTTTATAGTTGGTCTCCTGAAGCTCAATTCATCAGTTAATCTGAAAAATTACAATTGTTCAAGCATCAAAATATACCACTCAGTGAATTTAAATTATTATACCAAAATGGTCAAAACTATTTGTTGCCATTGGTCTTCTGAGGCAAAATTCATCAATTAATCAAAAATATGCAGAATCTTGTATATATAGTGTTACTAGTAGATCTCAGTGGTTACTTGCTGTGGTCCCAGCCAAATGCCTTTTACAATTGTATATATTTTTGTATATGTCTCCTGAGATTGGTGAATTGTTCAATGCAGACTAATAGAAATCTTTTTCTTACAAAATTCTGCATATTTTTGAATTGTCGAATTTTGTCTCAGATGACCAATAATAAAAAATATTTTTGACCATTTTGGTATAATAATTTAAGTTCACTGAGTGGTATATTTTGATACTTGAACAATTGTATTTTCTCAGATTAACTGATGAATTGAGCTTCAGGAGTAGAGTTGAGCGCGGTTCGAGGTTCGAGGTTCTCCAGTTCTAGGCTCGAGTGATTTTGGGGCCTGTTCTAGATCGAACTAGAACTCGAGCTTTTTGCAAAAGCTCGATAGTTCTAGAAACGTTCGAGAACGGTTCTAGCAGCAAAAAAACAGCTAATACCTAGCTGGCTTTCCGCTGTAATAGTGTAAGTCACTCTGTGACTCACACTATTATGACATTTCAGTGTATAGTGTGCGTGAACAGCGCCTTCAGATCACGCCATTTTTTTTTTTTTTTCCTTATCTTCCTTCCCTAAGCGCGCGCGTGTAGTGGGGAGGGCCATTATGTCAGCCAATCCCAGACACACACACAGCTAAGTGGACTTTTAGCCAGAGAAGCAACGGCATGTGTGATAGGATGTCCATGTCACATGTCCCTGCATTATAAAAACGAGTATCTGGCCGTCCGGACGCCATTATCTCTTCTGCGTCCTTGGTGTCAGACATCACTGGCGCAGCTCCGTCCTTTGTCCTATCGCCGATACTGCTGTATGCGCTCCATACACAGCGCTGGACAGCATAGGGATAGCACTTTCCATCAGTCCTTTTAAGGGCTCGTACCGGCAGGGTCAGAGCCATAGGTGACAGGTCCTGAAAACAGAGACAGCGTCTGTGTAGCTAAGGTCAGGGATTTCGTCGCTGCATTTCCCCATTAGGAGGGAATAGAAAGGCAGGCTTCCATTCCTCTACCCAGAGCCCCACAATCCTGGCACTGTACCCTCCTGTCCTCTGCACACTCCAACTCATTATAACTAAGCCATTATACTAGCAAACACTCAGTGTACCTAGTGGCATCCTAAACGTGGCTATTGGACTTTGCTATAGTCCCACTAGTGCAAAGATATTTGCAGCACCTCTGCCTGCGCTGCACACTCCAACTCATTATAACTAAGCCATTATACTAGCAAACTCTCAGTGTACCTAGTGGCATCCTAAACATGGCTATTGGACTTTTGTCTAGTCACACTAGTGCAAAGACATTTGCAGCACCTCTACCTGCATTGCACACTCCAACTCATTATAACTAAGCCATTATACTAGCAAACACTCAGTGTACCTAGTGGCATCCTAAACGTGGCTATTGGACTTTTGTCTAGTCACACTAGTGCAAAGACATTTGCAGCACCTCTACCTGCATTGCACACTCCAACTCATTATAACTAAGCCATTATACTAGCAAACACTCAGTGTACCTAGTGGCATCCTAAACGTGGCTATTGGACTTTTGTCTAGTCACACTAGTGCAAAGACATTTGCAGCACACCTGCCTGCATTGCACACTGCAACTCATTATAACTAAGCCATTATACTAGCAAACACTCAGTGTACCTAGTGGCATCCTAAACGTGGCTATTGGACTTTTGTCTAGTCACACTAGTGCAAAGACATTTGCAGCACCTCTACCTGCATTGCACACTCCAACTCATTATAACTAAGCCATTATACTAGCAAACACTTAGTGTACCTAGTGGCATCCTAAACATGGCTATTGGACTTTGCTATAGTCCCACTAGTGCAAAGATATTTGCAGCACCTCTGCCTGCATTGCACACTCCAACTCATTATAACTAAGCCATTATACTAGCAAACACTCAGTGTACCTAGTGGCATCCTAAACGTGGCTATTGGACTTTGCTATAGTCCCACTAGTGCAAAGATATTTGCAGCACCTCTGCCTGCATTGCACACTCCAACTCATTATAACTAAGCCATTATACTAGCAAACACTCAGTGTACCTAGTGGCATCCTAAACGTGGCTATTGGACTTTGCTATAGTCCCACTAGTGCAAAGATATTTGCAGCACCTCTGCCTGCATTGCACACTCCAACTCATTATAACTAAGCCATTATACTAGCAAACACTCAGTGTACCTAGTGGCATCCTAAACGTGGCTATTGGACTTTGCTATAGTCCCACTAGTGCAAAGATATTTGCAGCACCTCTGCCTGCATTGCACACTCCAACTCATTATAACTAAGCCATTATACTAGCAAACACTCAGTGTACCTAGTGGCATCCTAAACGTGGCTATTGGACTTTTGTCTAGTTACACTAGTGCAAAGACATTTGCAGCACCTCTACCTGCATTGCACACTCCAACTCATTATAACTAAGCCATTATACTAGCAAACACTCAGTGTACCTAGTGGCATCCTAAACGTGGCTATTGGACTTTTGTCTAGTCACACTAGTGCAAAGACATTTGCAGCACCTCTACCTGCATTGCACACTCCAACTCATTATAACTAAGCCATTATACTAGCAAACACTCAGTGTACCTAGTGGCATCCTAAACGTGGCTATTGGACTTTGCTATAGTCCCACTAGTGCAAAGATATTTGCAGCACCTCTGCCTGCATTGCACACTCCAACTCATTATAACTAAGCCATTATACTAGCAATTGATGCTGCCAGTTTAAGGGCCGTAGTTGCATTGTCAGGGATATTTATTCTTTATTATTCTGCTGTTATTAAAGCTAGACCACCGCTGCAATCTACACCACCTCTCAATTTTTACTACCACATTTTAAGTGCACAATCTTGTCGCAATCAACATGAGTGGCAAAATGACAGATGCTGGTGGAAAGGGGAAGAGGCGTGGTGGAAAAGGAAAAAAGGGTTTGTCCGTGGGGAAGGTGGCAAAGCTCCATTATCATCTGCTGAAGAGAGACCATCTACCAGCAAAAGTAAGATGTCTACTACTTACCGTGGACAATCCGATGTGCTCCCTTTTTTACGTACACGAACAACAGGAACAAAGGTAGATGATGGCCAAAAAAGGAAAATGCTTGAATGGATCTCAAGTGGTCCAACAAGTGCCCTCTCCTCAACTTCAACTACCGCATCCAAAAAACACCAGGCCGTGAGGACCAAGTTTCTGAGCATAATGTTGACCCTTTGTCACAAACTGTAACACCTGTGGTTATAGACAATGAGGAACATACTGATGAAGATGAGACGCAGATACCCGATTGGGATGACAACTTAAATATTCGGTCAGGGCAAGAAGAGGCTCGGTCTGAGGGGGAGGGGAGTGCAAATACAACAATTGATGATGAAGTTCTAGATTCCACCTACTGTCAACCCACAGTCAGGCACTCGAGGAGGTCAACAGAGGTGGTGGAGGAGGATGCAACTGATGACGAAGTTACCTTGCGCCTTCCTGGACACAGTCGGAGTACTGGTAGCACGTCTACACCTGCATCCTCAGCCACCACTCTGCCTCTGAGCATTATTCGGGGTGGATCAACAGGTCGCATGGCCTCTAAGCCTTGCCTAGCCTGGTCCTTTTTTGACATAGAAAAAGATCGCCCAAATTATGTGATCTGTAAAATTTGTCATGGTTCTCTTAGTAGAGGTCAAAACCTCAGCAGTTTGACAACTTCTTCCATGAATCGTCACATGAATAAATATCATATGTCCCGGTGGGAAGCTCACCGTGCTGCAATGCGGCCTAGCGGAGCGAACCATCCACCGCCTGGCCCTTCCAGTGCATCCGCGCGCTCTTCATCTTCTAGGACTGTGGGGACAGCTGTCACACCTGTTTTTCCACCCACAACTTCCACCACTGTAACCGCAACAGGCAGTTTGCTTGGTAGGTCGTCAGTTGGTTTGGAAGGGGAAACAAGTGAGTGTGTACAGCTCTCTCAGACATCGATAGCACCAACGTTGGATGAAGGCAACATCATGTCTCCGCCTGCATGTTCCTCACAAACCTGCATTTTTCCAGGGACACCCTACTCAACACCGTCTACACACAGCAGCCAGATCTCTGTCCCTCAGATGTGGTCAAATAAAAGGCCACTTCCTGCGACCCATGACAAAGCTAAGAGGTTGACTCTATCCCTCTGTAAGCTGTTGGCTACCGAAATGCTGCCTTTCCGCCTAGTGGACACACAGGATTTTAGAGACCTTATGTCTGTTGCTGTGCCCCAGTACCAGATGCCTAGTCGCCACTACTTCTCTAAGAAAGGTGTGCCCGCGCTACACCAGCATGTCGCACACAACATCACCGCTTCCTTGAGAAACTCTGTGTGTCAACGGGTGCATTTCACCACCGATACTTGGACCAGTAAGCATGGACAGGGACGTTACATGTCGCTGACTGGGCACTGGGTAACTATGGTGATAGATGGTGAAGGGTCTGCTGCACAAGTCTTGCCGTCCCCACGACTTGTGTGTCAATCCTCTGTCTGTCCAAGTTCCGCGCCACTGCTTCTGCATCCTCCACCTCATCTGGGTCCTCCACCTCCGCCCCAAGCCTGCCTGGTCAGGCCACCAGCGTTCTCACTGCGCAGAAGGAATCACGCACCCCTCATTACTATGCTGGCAGCAGAGCGCAACGGCATCAGGCGGTCTTTAGCTTGACATGTCTTGGGAATAAGAGTCACACAGCTGAGGAGTTGTGGTCAGCTCTGCGGTCCGAGTTTAATAAATGTTTGTCTCCACTCAACCTGCAGCCTGGTAAGGCCGTGTGCGACAATGCTGCAAACCTGGGTGCGGCCCTTCGCCTGGGCAAGGTGACACACGTACCTTGTATGGCTCACGTGTTGAACCTTGTCGTCCAGCAATTTTTAACACACTATCCCGGCCTAGATGGCCTTCTGAACAGGGCACGAAAACTGTCTGCTCACTTCCGCCGTTCAAGCGCCGCAGCTGAGCGACTTGCATCGCTCCAGAAGTCTTTCGGCCTGCCGGTTCATCGCCTGAAATGCGATGTGGCGACACGCTGGAATTCAACTCTCCACATGTTACAGCGACTGTGGCAGCACCGCCGAGCCCTGGTGCAATACGTCATGACGTATAGCCTGGGCCAACGAGATGCAGAGGTGGGTCAGATCACCCTGATGGAGTGGTCTCAGATCAAGGACCTATGCACCCTTCTGCATAGTTTCGACATGGCGACGAATATGTTTAGCGCTGACAATGCCATTATCAGCATGACGATTCCAGTCATTTACATGCTGGAGCACACGCTAAACACTATTCGGAGTCAGGGGGTGGGACAACAGGAAGGGGATGAACTACAGGAGGATTCATATGCGCAAGACACAACAACATCCCCAAGGTCCAGACGTTCATCATCACCAAGGCGCCAGGCATGGGACCATGGGGGACAGGGATCAACAAGGGCGCATGGTAGCAGGCGAGATGTTGAGGAAGGTGCAGGAGAACATGAAGAAATGGAGGACGAACTGTCCATGGACATGAAAGACTCAGCAGATGAGGGAGACCTTGGTCAAATTTCAGTTGAAAGAGGTTGGGGGGAGATGTCAGAGGAAGAAAGAACGGTTAGCACCTCTATGCCACAAACATAGCGTGGACTTGGTCCGCATGGCTGCGCAAGACACATGACTGCCTTCTTGTTGCACTACCTCCAACATGACCCTCGTATTGTCAAAATTAGAAGTGATGATGACTACTGGCTTGCCACACTATTAGATCCCCGGTACAAGTCCAAATTTTGTGACATAATTCCAGCCATAGAAAGGGACGCACGTATGCAGGAGTATCAGCAGAAGCTGTTACTCGATCTTAGCTCGGCTTTTCCACCAAACAACCGTGCAGGTGCAGGGAGTGAATCTCCCAGTTGTAACTTGACAAACATGGGACGGTCTCGTCATCTTCAACTGTCTACCCGTACCAGTAGGACCGTATCTGGTGCTGGCAACAGCAATTTTATGGAATCTTTTCATAATTTTTTTAGACCCTCTTTTGCAAGGCTACCAGAGACAACAAGTCTGACACATAGTCAACGGCTGGAGAGGATGATACAGGAGTATCTCCAAATAAACATCGATGCCAGGACTTTGCAAATGGAGCCTTGCTCCTTTTGGGCTTCAAATCTAGAAAAATGGCCAGAGCTCTCCAGTTACGCCTTGGAGATTTTGTCGTGTCCAGCTGCCAGCGTTGTCTCTGAACGTGTCTTCAGTGCTGCTGGGTGTGTGCTGACAGATAAGCGCACGCGTCTGTCCAGTGACAATGTGGACAGACTGACGTTCATCAAAATGAACAAGTCATGGATCCAGAAGGAATTTACTACCCTTGTGTCATCCTGGGGAGAGTAAATGCTTGTGGATTTGGAATGTGCTTGATGCAAATCAAAACATCCTGTTTGCAACTAGGGCACAAGTGCTGCCACTTAAGGGGTGGGTGTGTGTGGGGCCCAATTTTTTGAAAAAAGGGAGACTCCGCTTGGAGTAACCCTTGCTTGCTGTGTTTTTTAAAAGGAGCCAAGATGAACAGAGCTGGGATCAGGAAAGACTTTGCTACCTACCCTGGTGTCATCCTGGGGACGGTTAATTATGGCGTATTTTTGAATGTGCTTGATGCAAATCTAGCTGTGAAGTGTACAACTGGGGCACAACTGCTGCCACTGAAGGGGTGGGTGTGTGTGGGGCCCAATTTTTGGAAAAAAGGGAGACTCCGCTTGGAGTAACCCTTGCTTACATTGTTTTTAAAAATGATCCAAGATGCACAGAGCTGGGATCAGGAAAGACTTTGCTACCTACCTCGGTGTCATCATGGGGACGGTTAAGTATGGCGTATTTTTGAATGTGCTTGATGCAAATCTAGCTGTGAAGTGTACAACTGGGGCACAAGTGCTGCCACTGAAGGGGTGGGTGTGTGTGTGGCCCAATTTTTGGAAAAAAGGGAGACTCCGCTTGGAGTAACCCTTGCTTACATTGTTTTTAAAAATGATCCAAGATGCACAGAGCTGGGATCAGGAAAGACTTTGCTACCTACCCTGGTGTCATCCTGGGGACGGTTAATTATGGCGTATTTTTGAATGTGCTTGATGCAAATCTAGCTGTGAAGTGTACAACTGGGGCACAACTGCTGCCACTGAAGGGGTGGGTGTGTGTAGGGCCCAATTTTTTGAAAAAAGGGAGACTCCGCTTGGAGTAACCCTTGCTTACATTGTTTTTAAAAGAAGCCAAGATGAACAGAGCTGGGATCAGGAAAGACTTTGCTACCTACCCTGGTGTCATCCTGGGGACGGTTAATTATGGCGTATTTTTGAATGTGCTTGATGCAATTCTAGCTGTGAAGTGTACAACTGGGGCACAACTGCTGCCACTGAAGGGGTGGGTGTGTGTGGGGCCCAATTTTTGGAAAAAAGGGAGACTCCGCTTGGAGTAACCCTTGCTTACATTGTTTTTAAAAATGATCCAAGATGCACAGAGCTGGGATCAGGAAAGACTTTGCTACCTACCCTGGTGTCATCCTGGGGACGGTTAATTATGGCGTATTTTTGAATGTGCTTGATGCAAATCTAGCTGTGAAGTGTACAACTGGGGCACAACTGCTGCCACTGAAGGGGTGGGTGTGTGTAGGGCCCAATTTTTTGAAAAAAGGGAGACTCCGCTTGGAGTAACCCTTGCTTACATTGTTTTTAAAAGAAGCCAAGATGAACAGAGCTGGGATCAGGAAAGACTTTGCTACCTACCCTGGTGTCATCCTGGGGACGGTTAATTATGGCGTATTTTTGAATGTGCTTGATGCAATTCTAGCTGTGAAGTGTACAACTGGGGCACAACTGCTGCCACTGAAGGGGTGGGTGTGTGTGGGGCCCAATTTTTGGAAAAAAGGGAGACTCCGCTTGGAGTAACCCTTGCTTACATTGTTTTTAAAAATGATCCAAGATGCACAGAGCTGGGATCAGGAAAGACTTTGCTACCTACCCTGGTGTCATCCTGGGGACGGTTAATTATGGCGTATTTTTGAATGTGCTTGATGCAAATCTAGCTGTGAAGTGTACAACTGGGGCACAACTGCTGCCACTGAAGGGGTGGGTGTGTGTGGGGCCCAATTATTTGAAAAAAGGGAGACTCCGCTTGGAGTAACCCTTGCTTACATTGTTTTTAAAAGAAGCCAAGATGAACAGAGCTGGGATCAGGAAAGACTTTGCTACCTACCCTGGTGTCATCCTGGGGACGGTTAATTATGGCGTATTTTTGAATGTGCTTGATGCAAATCTAGCTGTGAAGTGTACAACTGGGGCACAAGTGCTGCCACTGAAGGGGTGGGTGTGTGTGTGGCCCAATTTTTGGAAAAAAGGGAGACTCCGCTTGGAGTAACCCTTGCTTACATTGTTTTTAAAAATGATCCAAGATGCACAGAGCTGGGATCAGGAAAGACTTTGCTACCTACCCTGGTGTCATCCTGGGGACGATTAATTATGGCGTATTTTTGAATGTGCTTGATGCAAATCTAGCTGTGAAGTGTACAACTGGGGCACAACTGCTGCCACTGAAGGGGTGGGTGTGTGTGGGGCCCAATTTTTGGAAAAAAGGGAGACTCCGCTTGGAGTAACCCTTGCTTGCTGTGTTTTTTAAAAGGAGCCAAGATGAACAGAGCTGGGATCAGGAAAGACTTTGCTACCTACCCCGGTGTCATCCTGGGGACGGTTAAGTATGGCGTATTTTTGAATGTGCTTGATGCAAATCTAGCTGTGAAGTGTATAACTGGGGCACAAGTGCTGCCACTGAAGGGGTGGGTGTGTGTGCGGCCCAATTTTTGGAAAAAAGGAAGACTCCGCTTGGAGTAACCCTTGCTTGCTGTGTTTTTTAGAAAGAGCCAAGATGAACAAGTCATGGTTCAGCAAAGACTTTGCTACCTACCCCGGTGTCATCCTGGGGACGGTTAAGTATGGCCTATTTTTGAATGTGCTTGATGCAAATGTACCTGTGAAGTGAACAACTGGGGCACAAGTGCTGCCACTGAATGGGTGGGTGTGTGTGTGGCCCAATTTTTGGAAAAAAGGAAGACTCCGCTTGGAGTCATCTTGCGGTGTTTTACATGATTTTAGAAGGGCGTGCCATGCCTATATCTGTGTCTCCTCCTCTTTTTCCTTGTCCTGCTCTTTTGTTTTCACATGAGTATATGTCCTTGTCACTTTCTCATGTGTTTATGTTGTGTTGTGAGTTGTTTGTCACCTTTTGGACACCTTTGAGGGTGTAATCTATGTGTTTTTATGTGTTTGTGAATGCCTGCCATTGTTTCCTATGCGGTTCCAGTTCGGTTCGTCGAACGTTCGACGAACCGAACTCGAACGGGACCTCCGTTCGGCGAACCGACCTCGAGCCGAACCGGAACCGGTTCGCTCATCTCTATTCAGGAGACCAACTATAAAAATACAATAAAAATAATCTGACCAATCTGGATAGTAAAATTATAATCTTACTGGTGTGGTGTTATTTCTACCAGAACAATTGTTATATGGATTATCCTGTCAATGTTTTATAACAGTATGTAGATATTTTATTGTCTGCCTGGGTAGCTTTGTATTTTTATCCTTTCTCCACATATTTTTATTATTGTGTTGTCAATGTTTGATGTTTAATAAAGATAATTATTTAGTTGAATTTTGGTTGGGTCTCTCTTGTTTGGATTTGCTATTGCATTTTGACCCTGATATACAATTTAGTGTTTTAGAGAATCTTCAAGTGCATGGTGGATGTGCCTGAAGATGTGAGAAAAGCCTGTGCAAGTGAGAAGGTGCATGAAAAACTTATGAAGACGTAGGAGCAGGTAAAGTGGATTTTGCCCCAGGGGCTAATTGATTAGTGGCTTTGTCTGAAAGTGAAGCCACAGAGAAGCAGGTGGCTATGCTAAGTGACATGCACCTATGATGTGTTTGTACAAAGTGGATGATCATGTTAAGGAATGAAAAAGCCGCCAGACACTTACAGTGTATGAAGCAACTGACCACAGCATTTAGGAAGTGATGATAGTGAGAAGAGATATAATAGCGGTCGCCATACTTACACTCGGAAATAATGTTCTCCAAGCCAGAAAAATTCCGGATATTACAGTTATCAAATTAGAAGAAGAGAAGGGAACATTACGAGTTTATGGAGAGACTGCAGAAGCTGTGAAGAGATCTCGGAATTTATTGGAACTTGTGGAAGACTTCATCCAGGTCCCCAGAAATCTGGTTGGGAAAATGGTTGGAAAGAATGAAAAAATCATTTGGGAGCTCATTGATAAAACTCAAGTTGTGAGAGTGAGAATTGGATGGTATAATGAAACCAAGCTACCCCATGAAGATGGTATGGTTCTATATGTCATTTTTGCTAAGTTTTTTATTTATTATTTTACGGTGTTCACTGAAGGGGTTAACTAGTGTGACAGTTTTTAAGATTTCTTGCTACAGACGCAGCAATTCCAAATATGTGTACTTTTTTTGTTTATTTTTTTGTTTTACATAAATATACATATTTATTGGAATATTTTTTTGTTCTTTATTTTCTGATTTTTAATTTTTTTTTACAATTTTAACTTTTTTTATGTTCTACTTAATTCTTATATGGGACATTACTTTTTATGCCCCTGGTCACTGGTATAATGTATTGCAATGCTCCAGCATTGCAATACATTATAATTTCAGTTTCACAATGGCATTATCCCAGGTGCTTTCCATAGCTTGGTGACCTGGAGGTCGTCATGATGAACTTGGGTAACCACGGCAATGATTGGGTCCTCACAATCACATCTCAGGAGCGCGATCCTTCTCCCAATCCCCTAAATGCTGCTATCGATATCAATTATAGCATTTAGGGGGTTTAACAGCCAGGGACGGCGCGGGGACCGTCCTTGGCTATAAGAGCTGGGGCTCAGCTGTCAGGAAAGACAAGTCCCTGGCAGTGATCACATTGGCAGCTCCTGTGCCCACACGATTGTTAGGATGTACTGGACCTGTTCGTACAAAGTTAGGAAGAATCTGATAAGCAGGACTTACTGGTACATCCAGAGTCGCGCAGGGGTTAACCACCAGCAGACAGAAATTTTTCCTTATTGCTTCACTGATGCTGACAGTAAAAACTGTTTCCATTAATATCACTTTATCTTGTTTTTCCGCAGGATAATTTGTATTTTATCTCAGAATTGTGGGGTACATTTAATGCAGCAATTCAATTATACTAATTTTTTTAAGCTAAAGAATATTAAAAAAAAAGAGATTTATTTTTTTTTATGAGTGTCTTGGTACATTTGTATTCTTCATTAAATAAGCATTCTGGAACATCTTTTCTAAGAACCCTCTCACCTCTCTTAGACATTTTTGAGTTCCTACCCACTCTGACTTAATCCAACACTGCTGACAGTAACAGGACACATTTCTTTTAAGTATAATGCATTTTCTACATCTTTACTAAAGTAGATATGTTGAAAAAGCCAACAGGTTCTCTGTAACCCCTTCCTAACAGGGCGCATTTTCATTTTCTTGATTTATTTTTCTCCTCCCTTTCTTCTAAGAGCCATAACATTCTTTTCTTATTTTTCATTTGACAGAGCCATGTGAGAGCTTATATTTTTGGGAAAAGTTGTGGTTTTGAACGACATCAATCATTTTTACATTCATTGTACTGGAAAAGTGCAGTAAAATGTGAAAAGAAAAACTAAAATGTAGTTTCGCAATTGTTTAGGTGGTTTGCTCTTGTAGTATTCATTGTGCTGTAAAAATGACAATATGACTCCAGGTCAGTAAAATTTCAGTATTACCAAATACATAGAGGGTTTTGTATTCTTGTTTCCTATATGAACAATTCGGGAGTATGTAAAAAAAATGTTTTTTGCTGCCATTTTCAAAGACCTGCAACATTTTAATTCTAATGGATCTGTGTGAGGGCTTATTTTATTAATTGACACCATTTTGATGTAGATATGTCATGTCATTTTGATCTCTTCTTCATTTTTGTTCAAGTTGTGGCATCCAAAAAACCCCCGTAATTCTAGACATTCAATTTATTTTTCTTTTTTCAGCAATTAGAGCTCTACCCAGTTGCTGCTGTTACAGGAAGATATCAGCTATGTAAAACAGAAATCTTCTGGTACTACAGGCTCAGCTTCTAACCTTCTCCATACACAGGGACCCATCCTTTACTGTACTACTATAACATTACTTGTCAAGAGGAGGTTAAAACTTGTACATTTAAAGAAAAGACTACTTGTTTGGCCCATTTAAAGCATTGTCCTTAGTCACTCTTAGGTGGGCTTTACACGTTGCGACATCGCTAGCAATTGCTAGCGATGTCCAGCTCGATACTATACTATACTAGAGTCAACAAGTCGTGATGCAACAAATATTGTTTAACACTATAATGATCTCTGTCAGGATGTTTTGGCTATGTAATCTGAAGCCAGCATGCTGTAAGAGTTAACATGAAGTATACAGCTATCCGTCTCTTATCTCAAAGTCTGCTTTTGTTTACCTGCAATGTTAGTTTGCCTCCTAGCTTTATCCTTACTGGGTCTGAGCAGCTGAGCTATAATGTGACTCTGCCCCCTTCTGAGATTAGCAGCTTCTGTCTTTGGAAATGTATACTGACCGCCTGGTGTGGGTGGGAGCAGCTCCCAGAGCTCTGCTACATACCAAAATTAATATCTTTCACTGTTTCAGAACATCTGCAGACAGTAATCTAAGTGATACATTGTTAGATTCAGAATCTCTTTGCTTACAACATGCTGCTCTCAGATCTGGAAGCAAAATCTTGCTTACAGATTTCCTTTAAAGACTCTCCTATACATGTTCCCCCCTTCGCTATAAAAAAATATAAAATAAAAAGTAAGATGAATTCTGTTAGTTTATTGTACCGAATATTTCACCACCTAACAATGTTTTGCGTAAGCAGAGATGTCAAGGCTAAGGCAATTCTAGTATTATGATTTTCACCTAAAATATTCTCATGCCAACTCCATAGACTTATAATGGGAGTCTGTGAGGTTACAGCACGATTGGGCTATTTGTTCAGATTCTACACTCCCTAACAGAAGTTCTGTTGCTTATCCATGTTATGTAAATAAAAGCTTATAACCTGACTTTAAATTCATCCATTGGTTTTATAAATTACTGTTTTGAAAGCTGAAACCCTCCCAAATTTGGTTTAGGTTACGAAAATAAAGTTGCTGCAAAGCTAAAATATTGATCATTTAATGAACACAGAAAGGTCAGATTTTGGCAAGACAAAAGTTTTCTCGCCCACAGAAAGTAATGTGAAATTCAAACAAATAATTAAATTCTGATACAAAGATATGTTGCATAACATTGGTGAATGAAGTTGTGGTGCTATTAGAGCCATAGTTAATATTTTACCTATTCCATGAGCTTGAAGAACTGCATCCATGCGGTTCAACAATGATTCATGCAATTTATTGATGAAGTCATTAGGAATAGCAAATAATGCAGACTTACATGCCTCCCAGAGTTCATCTAGATTCTTTGGTTTTGTCTTCCAAGCTTCCTCTTTCATCCTACTCCAAACATGCTCAATAATGTTTATGTCTGGTGACTGGGCTGGCCAGTCCTTGAGCACCTTGATCTTCTTTGCCAGGAGGTACTTTGTTGTAGAGATGGATGTATGAGATGGAGCACCATCCTGCTGCAGAATTTGACCCCTTTTATGATTGGGAATGTAAGAGGTAGCTAATACTTCTTGATATTTTAGGCTATTGATATTGCCTTCCACCTTGCAAATGTTTGGCACACCCCCATACTGAATGTAATCACAGACCATGATCTTTCCACCACCAAGCTTAACTGTTTTCTGGGTGTATTTTGGATCCATACGGGCTCCAGTAGGCCTCCTGCAGTATTTGCAGCGGTTGTAGTGTAATTCAACTGAAGATTCATCAGAGAAATCCACCTTCTGCCACTTTTCCAGCATCCATCTGTTTAGCAGGCTGTGGGACTTGACAAATGCCACACGTTTTTTTAATTGCCTTTTGTTTAGTGCTGGCTTCTGGGCACTGATTCGACCATGGAGGCCATTTATAGAAAGAATCCTACAAACTGTTCTAGTTGACACAGGGACTTGAAGTGACCAGGCCTGTTGGAGCTCTGCTGCAGTGGACGAGGGGCGGGCTTTGGATTTTCTAACCAACAAACTCCTGAGCAGTTGTCTTGCGGGGTCTGCTGAGCCTGGGCTTGTCAAAAACATCTCCAGTCTCTTCAAATCTTTTTTTAATTTTTTGCACTTGACGCTGAGACACATTAAAGGTGCCAGCCACCTCTGCAGTGGATCTGTTCTTCAGCCTCTTGATAATCAAGGCTTTGGTCGCAGGGTGGATTTTTGGCATGTTGTCAGAGGTCAAGTTGTAGTTCAAGTGAAGGTCTGGTGTGATGGGTTTCTTTTTATACACACTCACTAATTAAGTGATCATTTAGTGAGCACAGATGAGGATGTAAATTAGGATTGGGTGCATTATATGACAAGGCGACAAAACTTTTGTCTTGCCAAAATCTGACCTTTCTGTGTTCATTAAATGATCAACTTTATTTTCATAACCTAAACCAAATTTGGGAGGGTTTCAGCTTTCAAAAGAGTGATTTATAAAACAAATGTATGAATTTAAAGTCAGGTAATAAGCTTTTATTTACATAACATGGATAAGCGACAGAACTTCTGTCAGGGAGTGTATATCCACACATTAAAGGGGATCCTGAAAATCCAGTTTACCAGTATAACTTAATAGGAGAAAGAGAAAAGAGATACTATGGCTCATAGTGTAGTACATATAGAATTAAAATGCATAAAGAATGTGAATACATGTACAAGATCCAAAATCTAGTAAGGATCATCCTCATTTGGTGGGTCCTCCACATCTATCATCACAGGATAGTCAATCAAAAGGGCGCAAGATGGACATCCCAACTCACCAGCAATTTTCCAAATGCATATTTTTTTGCACATTAATAACCAATAAAATCAAGCTTCATGCTTTGCAATTTGCAATGGCTTCTTCAGGAGACCTTAGGCTATGTGCCCACAGGAGCTCGCACCTGCGGATATATCCATATGTACGTCTGCAGGTTTGCCGCAGCAGCTCCCCGGAATCCACAGCTATATATATAGCTGCGGGATTCAAGCGAAATAGCTGCGGTAAACCTGCGGACATTCATGCGACATACCTGCGGAAGTCCTGGCTTCTATCTCCATAGCAGGGGGCCCGGAATTCCGCAGGTAATTCCGCAGGAATAATTGACATGCAGTTATGTGCGGCTGTGGGACATCCGCAGCATATTCCGCAGCCGCACATACTGCAGCATTGACACAGACAATCCCCATGTCCCATAGGATAACATGGGGAGTGTCTGTACTTGCTAAAACCTGTGGATTTATCTAAAAAAATCCAGATAAATCCAAAGGTTTTCCACGGAAAAATCTGCGGGTACAGACTCCCGTGGGCACACAGCCTTATTGTTTCTTGTGATAATAGATAGAGAAACCTGACTTTCCTCTCATTCCCTTTCTTAAACATTGTAAGTGCGTTTGAAAAATCCTGAATAGCAAAGAACCAGTGTCAAAATAAATATCAAAACACCAATGTCAAAATAATTGGGCAATTTGTCTTAGTATATGTTGCCATTAGTAATATTTTGGAAATATTGATTAATTGTAGCCAGTGATTTGGCTCATTTATTTCTTTAGCAATGGGATTTCCAAAAGAAATTCAAAACTTTAAGATTCATTTGACATCTAAGCGAGTCCTACTTTTAATGAGCAATTACTGAGCAATGAGCATCAAAGCTCAAACAACGAATTTCACAAAATACTACATGACCATATTAATATTTTCTTACTCTTTTCAAATTTGACAGAAGACATTTGGTTAAGGCTAAAAAATGAAAACAGAATGCACACACTCTGTGCTTTAATATCTACGGCTCCTAAAACTCTCAGATACTTAGTTTCAAAGAAACCATTTCTTATCTTCTTCTTAGTATTTTAGCTCTGTGATCTTAGATGCTCTTTACAAACTGCAATCATGGTGGCATTGGTCGATTAGATTAATCAATTTTTTTAAGAAGTTAGATCAGGTTTCTGACTATTGATCCAGATTTCAGTCAGTTAAATCAGCCATTTTTAATAAACATAGATTGACAATATTGATCTTATTAATACAAATTGGACAGAAAATTAACTTTTTAAGTCATCCTAAAAGTGGCTATACACCTTAGAAACCTATTGCTCTCGACCCCCCCTTCCATACACATGCACACACAAAATGGCTGGGAATGCAATCCATGATGGAAATTGCTGTATTTTATCAGTTATCTTTAATAAAATAAGACTAAATAGAATCCAGAAGAATGTATAGCAGAGTCTTTATATTAAAAATATAAATTAGATCTGTGCCTGCGCCAGTTGTTGTATGACAAGGACCCTAGAACCTATAAGTGCCCAAAACATTAGAAGAGTATTTGAGTACTTAATGCTACACATTTTACTCATGAAACTTCTGAATGTTAATTTTACCCCTGCATAAATAGGTTTTATGTAGACATTATGTCCAATTTCACTAACCATAATGTAGTATTCTTCACACAATTTGTATTCAATCTTGAAAAATCCAAGATAATTCCTCGTTGAATATTTATACCTTAGAATTTATTTATCAGCAATCTCAAGGGCATTTGCAAACGTTGACTTTCCAATGGTATGTTTGAAATGACTTCCCAATTTAGAGAGGAACGAGTACCACCATCCTATAATGACTGATTCAGTTTGGGTAAGTTCACTTAGTCTGCTAAGGCAAAAATCCTTAAGAACATTCTTCCTCTGCAATTTCTTTTGATTTATATTTTATGGTTCTTTAGTGTTATGCTTTTTACTCAATGAAATACAGGTTGCTGAAATATTTATAGGATGTGAAAATCCCTGAGCACTATAAAACTATAAAGTGCAGGTTTCAAGCTGGTGAACAATCCATAGGAAGAGTCTTTAAAATTTTAATATTGCATGCCCTGAAGAATTCTAGCGTCCTTGAAAGATTAAGTTCACATGACAAGAAGCAGTGGTTGTCCTGTCCATGTGAATCACTGTGCAATAAATGACAAGCACATTCACTTACCAAAATATGAAAGGGTTTACTTTTAAGTCAAGTGATATTATGAAGCCTTCTTAGTGCGAAAATAGAATTGGCAGAGAAATTAAATAGCGATCCAGTTAATCATAGATGGCATTAAAACTGTCAAAAAAAAGCCCCACAAAAGAAAACTTAAAATTCTATTTAATTTAGGTGTGATTAGTGCGCATTATCATGGAGAACCTTGATATTATGTCCCCCCCATTAACAATGTCCAGTTTTTGTGCAAGTGTTTTCTGTTTTCTTTGACACAATAAATTAGCAGAGTGAAAAAATGAAGGAATAATAGAGCAAATACAGGAGCTGCATCTTTTTCAGATTCATACAGAATTCAAAAGAAGGCAAACTACTGTACTTAAAACTTTATAAGAAGTTGGAAACAGAATAAAGTATGCTATTGCCCAAAGTTCTGTCATCTCATAAAATACTACTTTACTGCTGATATAGGGATAATCTTCGGGAAAATAGGTAAAAAGACTTATAAAGCTCCCTTGCCGCCTTACTGAAAGGGTAACTACCAGGAGAAAAATAACATACTTCCTTCCGGGAGACACCAGCTTTCAGTCGTGGAGGCAGTGCAGGAAGAGATTACAGTCATCAGTCACAGTACAACCCACTATAATGTAGGCAATGGCTGATACCATTCCCAGACACTTTCACATCCAGCTGTGCAGCGATCTGTGCAGAGCAAGCTGTCAATCAAAGTGTTGGTGCTTGCTAACAGCCACCACTTACATTGTAGCAAGCTGTATCTGAACCGATGTTTGTAGCTCTTCTATGCACACCCCCATGACTGAAAGCTGGTGGTTCCCAGGAAGATATAAGTTCATTTTCTCCCGATAACCACACATTTAGCAAGGTGGCCAGGCAGCATTGTAATGCTATTTACCTGCAGATAAACCCTTCAACTGCAGGTACATAGTGTTTTGCGAGGTGATAGGTTCCCTTTAAGCATTATTAAGAGGCTGTTCAGAGTCATAATGCTGTTGCCATGTGCACAAATCCTAGTACTTATAAGGATGTGATGCTGTCTGTATCCAGTACTGTTTTTTATTTAATTGACTTCTGGAATAAGGCCTTTAAATCGTACTTTCATTCAGAAGTAACTCCTTAAGGCGATACACTACAGTGTCGCATTCGCTTAAATCCAAGAAGCTCAGCTATAGAGAGCTGTTTTGTGATGTTATCAAATTGCAAGGCTGCTTTAGCTGCCATTATGCCCACCAGTGACATTAAGGTGAGGGGACAACATGGATTTTTTTGTACATGACTTTTTTTTCAGTTGGGAGCTTTCTAAACTATAGATACATTTTCGGAAAAATATGAACTGTGTTAGAACCAAGTGAATTTCTGCTTTGCTGTTGTGCTGATTTAATCTGTAACACATGGTGACATGTACCCTCTGGCATTTTTTGTAAGTACAGGCAGTATGCATTTTTATATGCCTATTTGCTTTTTATGCAATATTCAGTAATCTGTTTTAGCTGTTTGTACATTATTTAGCATGCAATAGTGAAGTAAAATCAAGTCATGGCAGAGATTTATAGTAGATACATTTTCTTACTATCTGCTGACATTGGTAATATAGTTAAGGCAAATTAATTGCAAGACCTGGTCCATTGAACATATTAGTAATCTATGGCCATCGGGGCCGGGATGAGGGGAGGCAAGGTAGGTTCTTGTCTACGGTGCCACCTCAGGTGATGCAGGAACAGTCGCAATTTCAAAGGAAATTTTTTTTTTTATTCTGAGGCAACACTGCTTACATGCTGAGTGCCAGTATTGAGTGCAGACTGACTACTGAGCACTGCTGTCATGAAGATCAGGGAAAATAGTGGAGTGGGGCTCCTAGATAGGCCCTCAGACTAGGGGGACCTTAGCTATTCCTTATCTCAGAGTGTCCTCTGAAGGTGAGGATGTCTGAACTGCCTTCCTGACCCTGCCATGATCTTATACTCCCTCCCTTTAGGACAGGAGTGTAATAAAACCAACAGAGATAGACAAACAGGTGAAACCAAAACTCTATCTCACAGCCCATTCACACAAAGGCATAAGGTAATAAAAGGTAAGGAAGAAAATAACAGCAGGAAGGAAACAAGACAACAAAAGAATTCCACACCAACTTCAAGCACCATGCAATATAATCACCAGCAGGATAGGAATACAACAGCACACAAACCCCCATATCAATAAACTACAGTCGCCATGGAAAGATAAATTCCAATATCGGGGAGCAAATGTGATAGGTTTCCAACAACATGTGTTCCCGAAGGTAACCAGCAGGCTAGCAGAGATTAACTCTTTCTAGCCTGACCATTAATGAGCACACAACTGGTTGATGCCAGAGCCAGCCTATGTAACTCAGAAACATCAGAGAAACCATAGTGATGAGTGTCAGAATATGTAATGTGAACAGCATCTGATGCCGCCATAACACTCAGCAGATTTTGAGCAAAACTCCGTGTAAGTCTAGAGTCACACTTGCGATTGGAAAATCGGACCGATTCTCATGCTAGAAAGTAGCATGAGCTCTGTCTGAGTGATGATACGTGTGCAACGCAACTGCAATGCGATTCTGTGATTTTTCTCTAGATTGTAGTCTGTGTGCAATCCGTGTGGGATCCGTATGTGATCCGTTTTTATTCTCAGCAGCTATGTCATCTGCCATTCAGCTCTGCTACATGCCCGCTGACAGCAGACACAGACAGAGCCGCGTGATCAGAATGAACTCGAATGAACTTCACCCGACTTCATTGTCATCCCGCAGCTCTGTCTGTGTGTCGGGCCTGATTTTTGGTCACCGGTGAAGGTCTCACTGGTGACCGCAAATCACCTGAGTGATTGAAGTGATCTGCGCAATCAGCGGTGCCGTCACTGAGGTTATCCGCGGCCACAGCTGAAGTCCTCCAGATCTGTGGTCACGGGTAACCTGAGTGACGTCATCGCTGATGTAGCTTATGCCTGTTGGTCCTGAGGAAGGGAGCAGAGCCTCCTGAAACGCGTAGACCTGTGCAAAATTAAAAAGTTTACATTAATCCAAGATTTCATCAGTGATCTTTGGCGCGGTTTACAAAGCCCCGTTCTAAAATCTCTCTCTGTTATCAGCTACCTGGGGTACTGCTGCCGTTGATCCAGAATTATGCTGTTACAGGAGTTATGCCTTTCACAACCCTCCTTGGTGAGTAGGATTATCCTTTCTGTCACCCCTTGTCTGTCAGGGTAAGACCCTATTGCGCTTCTTTTTCAACAGGTTTTTTATCTCAGTTTCCGATGTAGTAGAGCTGAAAGCATCGTGGGACCTCTGTGGATTATGTCGGACCTGGAGGTGTATTTGGGAATTTTAATAAAGTGGTGAATGAGGGTGGGGTTTTTTTTGTCATTTATTCCAAATAAAGGATTTTTGAGTGTACGTATTTATTTTCTTTAATTTACAGGTTAATCATGGAAGGTATCTCGGGGAGACGCCTGCCATGATTATGTGATGCCCTGGGCAAGCCAGGGGTCACAGGTCACAACATCACACGCACCCCACATTCCCTGCAGGTACATCTAAGCTAATCTAAAATCCTTATTGCCTTCCTCCAGGGGCTGATGTCCACACCAGGGGGTGGGCCAGGCGGTTGGCTCCACCCACCGAGGAGTTCACAGCCCTGGAGGCGGGAGAACCAGGCAGATAGAGTTTGGAGGAAGAAGTGAGAGGAGTTGAAGTCTAGCTGAGGGCTAGAGTGGAGTTGAGCTCAGGCAGAGCTGGAGTGAGGGAAGTGAAAGTAGAAGGAAGTGAAGTGGTAGAGGAGCTTAGGAGAGAAGCTGAAGAAAAGTGAAAAGGAACTGTTTGTAAAGCCTGAAGTTGGTCCGGGTGTGTGCCCCGGACTGAGACAGCAAGGTCAGCAGACGGCGGTGATAGTCTGCAGGGGGACTGCTCGGAGGTTGCTGGAAGGACCGCGGACGGGTGGTGACCCGGCGGTACCGGAGCAGTATACGAAGAACAGTCAGCACCAGGGCAGGGGCCTTTCAGATCCCGGCAAGGCTAGGAGTCGCCATAATTTGCCAAATCCGTCAGTGAAGGGGACGTCTGTCTCCTAACAACCAAGTCCCGATTGAAGGCAACAGCCCGACCGTGAAGGGGAGACACCGCCACCGCCAGGGCACCAGTTTCCCAGGGCCAGCGCCTGCGGGCAAAGTAGGGCTCCTTCGGCCCAGCTTGAAGCCGAGGAGTGGGTAACCGGTGGGGACCCATCGCTACCAAAGAGACTTTCATAGGTGCAGGGAAGAGACCGTCACCGCTAATTGCAGGGAACATCAGCACCGTGAACCGTCCGAGGGACCCGTCCAACCAGCCGTTTGTTTACCGAGAACTGTGTCGTGTTTACTGGCTGAGTGAGTACCTCCGTGCCGTGCGGCACAGCGCTGCCCCTGCACCCCTGCACCTCCACAGGCCCCATATCCGCCTGTCCACCATACCAACACCATCATTGGGCCCCGGGAGCACCAAAACCCCTACCCACGGAGGGGCAAATCAACAATTGGCTGCTCCGTACCATCACTCCCGGGCTCCCCAGACAGAGCAGCGGTGGTGTCCACTTAATCACCACAACCGTGGGTGGCGTCACGGACAATAAACTATCCCAAATCCCAACCCCCTTTCACTCACGGGCGAGGAGCACCGCTCGAGTCCCCGGGATCCAGCCCATCGCTCGAGCCACCGAGCAGCAGCAGGCCGCAGCAGCCGTGGCAGTCGGACCCGAGCAGTGGGAGAGCGCGGCGTCCCCTCCTCCGCCCGCGACAACTTGGCGTCATGAACAGGATCTTACCGCTCTGCCATTGGGTAGAGGTGCACCTTGTGACCGCCGGAGGTATCCGGCCGAAAAATTTCAGGAGCCGCCATCTTTGGCGCGAAAAGTTCCCGCTCGAGCGTCTTCTCGAGTAGTAGAGGCGCGAAGGTCAAAACCCCGCCCCGATAGAGGGGGGGCCGGAAAGAGGCTAAGGGGGACGGAAACAAGATGTCTGCGCCCGACGGAGCCGCTGGAGGAGCGGTGGTCGCAGCCGCAGTGGCACCCGTGGATGGGAATGGGCCTGCCCAGGTCCCGGCCGCGCTGGCGGGAGGTGCCGCGGCCCCCGCGCTCGCTCAGGTGATGCCGTTCTCCTTGCCCTATGCGCCCGGAGCTACCTGGCTACCGCAGTATGACGGGAAACCTGATGCTTTACAGGTCTTCCGGAAAAAGCTTAACCCGTTGCAAGAACTATACCCCCTGACCGATAAGCAACGTGCGGCGGTAGTGCTGGGCCAGTTAACCGGTGCGGCTGAGCAGGAGGCGGAGACCTGGGCCGAGGGGGACCGGCTCTCTGTAGCCACCATCTTTGAGAAGCTACAGACTGCCTTTGAGACCCGGACTGAAGCTGAGCTGAGGATGCAGTTTTAACAGTGGCGGCAACGGTCTGTGGATAGCATTCGGGACTATGCTTTACGTCTGCAAACCGCCCTCCGCACGCTAAAGCGGGTGAAACCTATCAACGAGTTGGACAGCAACAAGATGTTAGTAGAGCAATTTGTGCAGGGGATGAGGTCCCCTGAGGATCGCAAACAACTCCAGCTCTGGGCCCTAGAACACCCTGATGTGGACTTTGCCATGTTAAAAGAACGGGCCATTAAAGCACTACAGCCCCCAGCTTCAGAAATCTTGGAGCCAGCCCCGTGGCCCATTGAGACGGCCCCCGTTGTGGTGGCCCCTGCCCTACCAACCTCTCCAATACCTACAGCCCCAAGCAGCACGATGGAGGAACTGGCAGCCCAGGTCCGTCGCATGGACGGAGACCTCGCCAAGATTCTTGCTGCACTCCAACCTGTGACCAGATCTCAGCACAGATACAGCTTGCCGACAGCCCTGAGGATGCCCCCTGGATGCAGCGGAGAAGTGCTAACAACCCGAGGAGCAGACCCCCAACCTGCTACAAGCCTGGGCATTACTTCCGACAGTGCCCGTTAAACGAGCAACCCCTGGGGCCCCGGGCCAACCCTCAGGAGTAGAACCCCGTGGCCCCCCAGACTGGCGGGACTGGTATATCGGGGCCCGTCCCATCATCCCCGTGGCTGTGGACGGCATACCGGTGATGGCTCTCTTGGACACTGAATCACAGGTAACCACCATACCATACACATTGTACCAACGGTATTGGGGGACAGACGAGCTGGCACCCCCAGATACTAGTATAACGCTAATTGCTGCTAATGGAGTCCCATTGACCCAAATGGGGTATAAACAGGTGGCTATGACAGTGGGGCAAGCTGAACTGCAACACCAGGGTATGATTGTGATCATGAATGAACCCAGTGATCATAACCCGAAGATAGTGCTAGGAACCAATGTGATGGAGCACTGTATGGGTGATGTGTTGGCCCTACTGCAACAGCTGGCCGCCACGGCGGCAGGGAGCCGACAGAGAGCTGTGCAGCGTGAGATCCGAGCCTTGATGTACCGCCAGCATGTAAACTCAACAGGAGGAGAGATTGGTGGAGTGAGAGTGATGGATGTTGCTCCGTTGATTGTGCCCCCTAGGAGTGAGATGATGATTTGGTGTAGGGCAGCAGTAGGGCCTCAGGGGCGTGACTACCCTGCCATGATGGAGCCCATACCCTCCGAGCACTGGCCCACTCTAATGGCCGCCCGAGGGGTGGTAGATGTAAAGAAGGGGAGAGTGCCCGTGAGGGTGCTGAACTGTGGGGAGGAAGAAGTCAGGCTTCCCCGGTATGCCACCATTGCCAAGCTGCTCACCCTGGATCCCCACACCATCCACGAAGCCATTCCCTCAGTCTCCCCACCTACTACCAGCACTTCCCCGCCTCAAGGGGAGGTAAATGTGTGGCACCAACAGCTACACATGGGCACTGATGATACCCCTACACATCACAAAGCAGGGGTATACAGGGTGGTGCGAGAGTATGAACAGGTTTTCAGCAAACATCCACTAGACTTTGGGCAGATCAAAGGGGTCCAACACCACATCCCCACCGGTGAACACCCCCCTATCAAAGAGAGGTACAGGCCTATTCCCCCTGCACATTACCAGTGTGCCAAAGATATGTTGAGGAATATGAAGGAGGCAGGGGTTATTCGGGACAGCTGTAGTCCCTGGGCCGCTCCGTTGGTACTGGTCAAGAAGAAGGATGGTACCATGCGGATGTGTGTGGACTACCGGAAGATTAATCAGATAACCCATAAAGATGCCTACCCACTGCCCCATATTGAAGAGTCTTTGGCCGCACTGAGAACCGCAAATTACTTCTCTACCCTTGACCTCACCAGTGGGTACTGGCAAGTGGCCGTGGCCCCGGAAGACCGGGAGAAGACCGCCTTCACCACCCCAATGGGGCTCTGTGAATTTAATAGTATGCCGTTCGGGCTGTGCAATGCCCCTGGAACCTTCCAATGGCTGATGGAGTGCTGTCTGGGACATCTAAACTTCGAGACCGTCCTGTTATACCTGGATGATGTGATTGTGTACTCTCAGACGTATGAAGCCCATCTGGAGCACCTAGCCGAGGTGTTCGCGTCCCTTGCCAAATACGGGATGAAGTTGAGGCCCTCCAAGTGCCACCTGCTGAAACCCAGAGTGCAGTACCTGGGGCATGTGGTGAGTGCGGAAGGTGTTGCCCCCGACCCTGAGAAGATCACTGCCATCCAGGACTGGCCAAGACCAACCACCGTGAGGGAAGTAAGGCAGTTTTTGGGTCTGGTGGGGTACTACCGGCGCTTCATCAAGGGGTACACGAAGATGGCTGCTCCCATGCAAGACCTCCTCGTGGAACAGACCAAAGGTGGTAGACCCATCGGAGCCCCACTGGTGTGGGAGGACAGGCATGAGGAATCCTTCTGTCAGCTGAAAGCGGCCTTGACTGGAGAAGAGGTCCTAGCGTACCCTGACTACGGCTGTTCATTCATCCTCTACACAGACGCCAGCAATGTGGGTTTGGGGGCAGTCCTGTCCCAGGTCCAGGAAGGAAAGGAGAAGGTGATTGCCTATGCTAGTTGAAAACTCCGGCCGACTGAAAGGAACCCTGAGAACTACAGCTCCTTCAAGCTCGAGCTCCTGGCACTGGTGTGGGCTATCACCGAGCGGTTCCGCCACTACTTGGCCGCAGCAAAATTCACCGCTTTCACGGACAACAATCCGTTGACTCACCTGGACACGGCCAAGCTGGGCGCGTTGGAGCAGCGGTGGGTGGCCAGACTAGCCAACTATGACTTCACCATCAAATACAGGGCCGGTCGTGTCAACATTAATGCTGATGCCCTCTCTAGGATGCCCCACTTGTCAGAAGGTGGGTGCGAGGATGATGACCTCGAGGAGATCGAGTTGCCTGCATTCCACCGGCCACCAACTGAGAAGGTACATGTCCACCAACAACGGGTGAACCTGGATCCGCTGCCCAGTCAGGAGTGGCAGGAAGCTCAAAATTAGGCGCCCGCTGTCCGCCTAGTCAAGACCCTGGTGGAGCGAGGTGCTGCTGGGATGGACCCTGCCGCCCCAGCTGAAGCCCAACGCTTGTGGAAGGAACGGACCCGGCTGTGTCTACATCAGGGGAGGTTGTACCGTGAGCTGATCAACCCGAAGACCCATGAGAAGATCCGCCAGTTGGTTATTCCCCAAGCTGATGTACCCACTGTTCTGCAGGCGTACCATGATGGTGCCGGCCACTTCGGGTGGAAGAAGCTGGAGATGCTGTTGAGGGAGCGGTTCTATTGGAGTGGGATGCGGGAGTCTGTGGAGGCCTGGTGTCGAGAGTGCGGTCCTTGTACGTTGAGGAGGAAGGATGAAGCCAGCCAGAAGGCTCCGCTACGCCCGATCGTTACGCACCAACCGCTGGAGCTGGTCGCCTTGGACCATGTAAAGCTCACCCCCAGCCGAAGTGGGTACACTTACGCTGTGACCATGGTAGATCATTACTCCCGGTTCATGGCGGTGGTCCCGGTCAAGGACTTAACCGTCCGTACCGCCGCTAGAGCGTTCCAAGCGCACTTCTGTCGACCCCATGGATACCCTGAGAAGGTGCTTATCGACCAAGGTCCAGCCTTTGAGGCGGAGGTGTTCCATGAGTTCTGTCAGCTGTACGGCTGCAAGAAGATCAGGACCACACCTTACCATGCCCAGACCAACGGTATGTGTGAGAAGATGAACCATCTGGTCCTTGGCCTCCTCAAAACGTTGCCGTTGGAGGAGCGGAACCTGTGGCCGGAGAAGCTGCCTGACTTGGTCGATATGTACAACAATATCCTGTCTAGCTCAACGAAGTGCACCCCAGCGTATCTGATGAGGGCTCGGCCTGGCCGACTGCCGGTGGACCTGGAAATGGGACTGGAAGCCCCAGAGACACTCCCCTCAACGGCTGAATGGGACACCCGGCGGAGGGTGCAGTACCGACAGATCCAGGAGTATGTGGAGAAGAACCTAAATCGGAGTCGAGAACAACAGGAGCAGCGTTTCAATCAGAAAGCGTCTGCGGGCCCTTTCCAGCCTGGAGATGTGGTGTTAAAGCGGAAGAGGAAAACCCACAAGCTGGATGATCAATGGGAACAAATCCCGTACGTCATCCAACCCACAGGATGGGAAGATGGAAAGGCCTACCAGATCAGTCGTGACCAAGGGGGTACCTTGGCCACGGTTTCCCGGGACCATCTGAAAAGGTGCCCACCAGCATTGAGGGTGATGGCTGAAGTACCAGTTCCTCCACCAGCAGAGAAGGCAAAAGAGGTGATCCACACTGTGATGGGTGACTTCCCAGCAGACTGGCCTACACAGAACGGCGCGGTGATTCTTCCAGTGATACTGTTCCCACAACCTGTGGATGAAGAAGTGGTGGAAGCGGTCAACCGTGAGCCAGAACCAGTGCCAGTGCCCAGGGATGAACCTGTGCCCAGCTCCCCTATGCCACGATAGCCGGGAGGAGGAACCGATTGTTCCCTCTGCCTCACTGCCTAGCCCCACTGACACCGGACCCCGGAGGTCCACCCGTCCCAACCTAGGTAGGCCCCCACTTAGGTACAGGGAAACCGTTCTTTAAAAGAGGGAGGAGAAAGAAAGTTTGCAAGTGTGTTCGTTTAAAAGTTTGAAAAATGAGAAATCGATTACCGAAGTTTACCTGATTCACATGTGATTTGGAAACCGGCCGTTGCCGCCACCGTTGTCCCCGTGGGGACCGTTTGAAAAGTTTGCATGAGGAACTGCTTATGGACAAGCCCGTGAACTTGCAGGGCAACCACAAACGTTAAGTGGCTTGTAATATAAAATATGTTGTGCAGCTACCGTAACCGCCTCCGGAGAGGCAGGTTGGAGGGAGGGGCCCACAGCAGAGCAGGCTGGGGCCCAGCCACCACAGGAACCGGTGGCTACCCTCTGGAGGGGAAGGACAGATCCCGCTCGGGTAACTTGTGCTGGACTGGGGTCAAGGGGTGCTGCCTGGGTTTTAGGGGCAGCATCAGGGCCAGGTTACTTGGGTGGGAGAGAGCGGCAGCTGCAACCGTTTAATGTTACCGTTTGCAACGTTAAAGAACTGAACCTTACGATGTAGGATGATGCCATAAACTGTAAATATGTTACCGTTTTTCTATTTTCACAGAAAACAAAAAGGAAAATAAAACCGGTGTTGGACGGGCAGCCCGAGGACGGGCTGCGTTTTGCTAAGGGGGAATGTGACGCCCTGGGCAAGCCAGGGGTCACAGGTCACAACATCACACGCACCCCACATTCCCTGCAGGTACATCTAAGCTAATCTAAAATCCTTGTTGCCTTCCTCCAGGGGCTGATGTCCACACCAGGGGGTGGGCCAGGCGGTTGGCTCCGCCCACCGAGGAGTTCACAGCCCTGGAGGCGGGAGAACCAGGCAGATAGAGTTTGGAGGAGGAAGTGAGAGGAGTTGAAGTCTAGCTGAGGGCTAGAGTGGAGTTGAGCTCAGGCAGAGCTGGAGTGAGGGAAGTGAAAGTAGAAGGAAGTGAAGTGGTAGAGGAGCTTAGGAGAGAAGCTGAAGAAAAGTGAAAAGGAACTGTTTGTAAAGCCTGAAGTTGGTCCGGGTGTGTGCCCCGGACTGAGACAGCAAGGTCAGCAGATGGCGGTGATAGTCTGCAGGGGGACTGCTCGGAGGTTGCTGGAAGGACCGCGGACGGGTGGTGACCCGGCGGTACCGGAGCAGTATACGAAGAACAGTCAGCACCAGGGCAGGGGCCTTTCGGATCCCGGCAAGGCTAGGAGTCGCCATAATTTGCCAAATCCGTCAGTGAAGGGGACGTCTGTCTCCTAACAACCAAGTGCCGATTGAAGGCAACAGCCCGACCGTGAAGGGGAGACACCGCCACCGCCAGGGCACCAGTTTCCCAGGGCCAGCGCCTGCGGGCAAAGTAGGGCTCCTTCGGCCCAGCTTGAAGCCGAGGAGTGGGTAACCGGTGGGGACCCATTGCTACCAAAGAGACTTTCATAGGTGCAGGGAAGAGACCGTCACCGCTAACTGCAGGGAACATCAGCACTAGAGTTGAGCGCGGTTCGTGGTTCGAGGTTCTCCAGTTCGAGGTTCGAGTGATTTTGGGCCATGTTCTAGATTGAACTAGAACTCGAGCTTTTTTCAAAAGCTCGATAGTTCTAGAAACGTTCGAGAACGGTTCTAGCAGCAAAAAGCAGGGCTTTTTACAGCTACAGTGTGCAGGAGCCATCGCTGGCAGCCTGCCACAAGCTGGTAACCAAGATAAACATCGGGTATCCAAGCAAAGCGCTTTGGTTAGTAACCCGATGTTTATCCTAGTTACGTGCAGGAAGCCGACACTTCCCCGCTCAGCTCGCTCCGCCCCCTCCTGCCCGCGGCATGTACACATACATACATACACACACACACACACACACACACACACACACACACACACACACACACACACACACACACACACACACACACACACACACACACACACACACGGTCCCGCTCGGCTTACCTGCGGTCGGTCCGGAGGCAGCAGTCCTTGGCACTGGAAACTGTGGCTGCCGGCCCTTTAAGGGTGTGTTCTCCTTCATTGAGCATCATCTGTGGGCGGAGCTACCGCCCGGCGTCCTGCTCGGTCGCACAGATGAAGGAGTCACAGTGCCAGCCAGCGACCCCCAGCACATCGCTTCCCTCCGGCGCTGTGTGGGCCCCATCTGCACCGTGACCTGATCAGTATGTGGGACATCACTCCCTCCCCGCCCCTCCCTGTCCCCCCGTGCGTGTGTGGGCCCCGCAGAGCCGTGTGTGTGGCCCCCTGAGCCGCGTGTGTGGGCCCCGCAGAGCCGTGTGTGTGACCCCCGGAGCCGCGTGTGTGGGCCCCGCAGAGCCGTGTGTGTGGCCCCCGGAGCCGCGTGTGTGGGCCCCGCAGAGCCGTGTGTGTGGCCCCCGGAGCCGCGTGTGTGGGCCCCGTAGAGCAAGGTGTGTGTTTGTATGTATGTATATATGCAGCAGAGCAAGGTGTGTGTTTGTATGTATGTATATATGCAGCAGAGCAGTATGCGTGACTATATGTATGTATATATGCAGCAGAGCAGTATGCGTGTCTATATGTATGTATATATGCAGCAGAGCAGTATGCGTGTCTATATGTATGTATATATGCAGCAGAGCAATATGCGTGTCTATATGTATGTATATATGCAGCAGAGCAGTATGCGTGTCTATATGTATGTATATATGCAGCAGAGCAGTATGCGTGTCTATATGTATGTATATATGCAGCAGAGCAGTATGCGTGTCTATATGTATGTATATATGCAGCAGAGCAGTATGCGTGTCTATATGTATGTATATATGCAGCAGAGCAGTATGCGTGACTATATGTATGTATATATGCAGCAGAGCAGTATGCGTGTCTATATGTATGTATATATGCAGCAGAGCAGTATGCGTGTCTATATGTATGTATATATGCAGCAGAGCAGTATGCGTGTCTATATGTATGTATATATGCAGCAGAGCAGTATGCGTGTCTATATGTATGTATATATGCAGCAGAGCAGTATGCGTGTCTATATGTATGTATATATGCAGCAGAGCAGTATGCGTGTCTATATGTATGTATATATGCAGCAGAGCAGTATGCGTGTCTATATGTATGTATATATGCAGCAGAGCAGTATGCGTGTCTATATGTATGTATATATGCAGCAGAGCAGTATGCGTGTCTATATGTATGTATATATGCAGCAGAGCAGTATGCGTGTCTATATGTATGTATATATGCAGCACAGCAGTATGCGTGTCTATATGTATGTATATATGCAGCAGAGCAGTATGCGTGTCTATATGTATGTATATATGCAGCACAGCAGTATGCGTGTCTATATGTATGTATATATGCAGCAGAGCAGTATGCGTGACTATATGTATGTATATATGCAGCAGAGCAGTATGCGTGTCTATATGTATGTATATATGCAGCAGAGCAGTATGCGTGACTATATGTATGTATATATGCAGCAGAGCAGTATGCGTGTCTATATGTATGTATATATGCAGCAGAGCAGTATGCGTGTCTATATGTATGTATATATGCAGCAGAGCAGTATGCGTAACTATATGTATGTATATATGCAGCAGAGCAGTATGCGTGTCTATATGTATGTATATATGCAGCAGAGCAGTATGCGTGTCTATATGTATGTATATATGCAGCAGAGCAGTATGCGTGTCTATATGTATGCATGTATATATGCAGCAGAGCAGTATGCGTGTCTATATGTATGTATATATGCAGCAGAGCAGTATGCGTGACTATATGTATGTATATATGCAGCAGAGCAGTATGCGTGTCTATATGTATGTATATATGCAGCAGAGCAGTATGCGTGTTTATATGTATGTATATATGCAGCAGAGCAGTATGCGTGTCTGTATGTATGCATGTATATATGCAGCAGAGCAGTATGCGTGTCTGTATGTATGTATATATATATGCAGCAGAGCAATATGCGTGTCTGTCTGTATGTATGCATGTATGTATGCAGCAGAGCAGTATACGTGTCTGTATGTATGCATGTATGTATGCAGCAGAGCAGTATGCGTGTCTGTATGTATGCATGTATGTATGCAGCAGAGCAGTATGCGTGTATGTATGTATGCATGTATGTATGCGGCAGAGCAGTATGCGTGTCTGTATTTATATATATATATATATATGCAGCAGAGCAATATGCGTGTCTGTCTGTATGTATGCATGTATGTATGCAGCAGAGCAGTATACGTGTCTGTATGTATGCATGTATGTATGCAGCAGAGCAGTATGCGTGTCTGTATGTATGCATGTATGTATGCAGCAGAGCAGTATGCGTGTCTGTATGTATGTATGTATATATGTAGCAGAGTAGTATGCGTGTCTGTATGTATATATATATATGCAGCAGAGCAATATGCGTGTCTGTCTGTATGTATGCAGCAGAGCAGTATGCGTGTCTGTATGTATGTATGTATGTATGCAGCAGAGCAGTATGCGTGTCTGTATGTATGTATGTATATATGTAGCAGAGTAGTATGCGTGTCTGTATGTATATATATATATGCAGCAGAGCAATATGCGTGTCTGTCTGTATGCAGCAGAGCAGTATGCGTGTATGTATGTATGCATGTATGTATGCAGCAGAGCAGTATGCGTGTCTGTATGTATGCAGCAGAGCAGTATGCGTGTATGTATGTATGCATGTATGTATGCAGCAGAGCAGTATGCGTGTCTGTCTGTATGTATGTATGCAGCAGAGCAGTGTGTGTGTGTGTCTGTCTGTATGTATGCAGCAGAGCAGTATGTGTGTGTCTGTCTATATGTATGTATGTAGCAGAGCAGTGTGTGTGTCTGTCTGTATGTATGTATGCAGCAGAGCAGTGTGTGTGTGTCTGTCTGTATGTATGCAGCAGAGCAGTGTGTGTGTGTGTGTGTGTCTGTATGTATGTATGCAGCAGAGCAGTATGTGTGTGTCTGTCTATATGTATGTATGTAGCAGAGCAGTGTGTGTGTCTGTCTGTATGTATGTATGCAGCAGAGCAGTGTGCGTGTCTGTCTGTATGTATGTATGCAGCAGAGCAGTGTGTGTGTGTGTGTCTGTATGTATGTATGCAGCAGAGCAGTATGTGTGTGTCTGTCTGTATGTATGTATGTAGCAGAGCAGTGTGTGTGTCTGTCTATATGTATGTATGCAGCAGAGCAGTATGTGTGTGTCTGTCTGTATGTATGTATGTATGCAGCATAGCAGTGTGTGTCTCTGTATGTATGCATGTATGATGTGTATCTATGTATGTCAGTGTATATGACTGTATAGATTTGTCTGTTTATATGTATTTTTGTGAGTTTGTCTTTAAATATGTATATGTACGTGTATGTATCTGTGTATGTGTGTGTGTCTCCGTGTTTATGGGGCCCACTGGGACTCTTCCGCCCGGGGCCCACAAAAACCTGGAGCCGGCCCTGCCTGCGGTGATGAAGTCCCGCCATCCCGACCTCAGCGCTGTCACTGTCCTCCATGGCCGCCGCTTGTCACATCACCTCTCGCTTCCGACCCGAGACTGACTAGCGGTGACGTCACGGGCCTCTCGCGAGACTTGGTGTGAAGGCGGCGGTCATTGACCTCAGTGACAGGGGCTGTCAGTGTGCTGGAGATCAGCGCAGGTAATGTACCTCGCTGACAGCAGCACTTGTCATGCCCTGCAGTGACCTGGGCTGACCCATTGATGTTAGCTCAGGTCACTGCACTGCTCTCCCAGCCAATGGGGAACAACCTGCTCTTCATTGACTGGGACAGTGTGGATCGTCATGGCAACCCCTTGGATTACAGCAGACCTGGATTTGTTTTTCATTCTAATAAATTGGTTAAAGAGGGAATGTTTTGGGGAGTGTTTTTTCAAATAAAAATGTGTTTGTCGTCTATTTTTTTTTATTACTGACTGGGTTGGTGATGTCGGGTATCTGATAGACGCCTGACCTCACCAACCCCAGGGCTTGATGCCAGGTGACATTACACATCTGGTATTAACCCCATATATTACCCCGTTTGCCACCGCACCAGGGCGCGGGATGAGCTGGGGCGAAGCACCAGGATTGGCGCATCTAATGGATGCGCCACTTCTGGGGCGGCTGCGGCCTGCTATTTTTAGGCTGGGGAGAGTCCAATAACCATGGACCTCCCTAGTCTGAGAATATCAGGCCCCAGCTGTCTGCTTTACCTTGGCTGGTGATCCAATTTTGGGGGACCCCTACGTGTTTTTTTTTTTAATTATTTATTTAATTTAAAATAACAGCGTGGGGTGCCCTCAGTTTTGGATTACCAGCCAAGGTGAGGTTGCCAGCTGTGGTCTGCAGGCTGCAGCCGTCTGCTTTACCCTAGCTGACTACAAAACTAGGGGGAACCCTATGTCATTTTTTTTTTTTTTTCATTTTCTGGCTAAATACAAAGCTAAGCACCCCTTAGTGCCACATGAAAGGCACCAAAGGGTGCTCCACTTTTTCTCCATTTTTTCTCCACTTTTTCTCCATTTTTTCTCCACTTTTTCTCCATTTTTTCTCCACTTATTCTCCACTTATTCTCCACTTATTCTCCACTTATTCTCCACTTTTTCTCCAATTTTTCCTCCACTTTTTCTCCACTTTTTCTCCACTTTTTTCTCCACTTTTTCTCCACTTTTTCTCCACTTATTCTCCACTTATTCTCCACTTATTCTCCACTTATTCTCCACTTATTCTCCACTTTTTCTCCACTTTTACTCCACTTTTCCTCCACTTTTTCTCCACTTTTTCTCCACTTTTTTCTCCACTTTTTCTCCACTTTTTCTCCACTTTTTCTCCACTTATTCTCCACTTATTCTCCACTTATTCTCCACTTATTCTCCACTTATTCTCCACTTTTTCTCCACTTTTACTCCACTTTTACTCCACTTATTCTCCACTTTTTCTCCACTTTTTCTCCACTTTTTCTCCACTTTTTCTCCACTTTTTCTCCACTTTTTCTCCACTTATTCTCCACTTATTCTCCACTTTTTCTCCACTTTTTCTCCACTTTTTCTCCACTTTTTCTCCACTTATTCTCCACTTTTTCTCCACTTTTTCCTCCACTTTTTCTCCACTTTTTTCTCCACTTTTTCTCCAATTTTTCCTCCACTTTTTCTCCACTTTTTTCTCCACTTTTTCTCCACTTTTTCTCCACTTTTTCTCCACTTATTCTCCACTTATTCTCCACTTATTCTCCACTTATTCTCCACTTATTCTCCACTTTTTCTCCACTTTTACTCCACTTTTACTCCACGTATTCTCCACTTTTTCTCCACTTTTTCTCCACTTTTTCTCCACTTATTCTCCACTTATTCTCCACTTTTTCTCCACTTTTTCTCCACTTTTTCTCCACTTTTTCTCCACTTTTTCTCCACTTATTCTCCACTTATTCTCCACTTTTTCTCCACTTTTTCCTCCACTTTTTCTCCACTTTTTTCTCCACTTTTTCTCCAATTTTTCCTCCACTTTTTCTCCACTTTTTCTCCACTTTTTCTCCACTTTTTCTCCACTTTTTCTCCACTTTTTCTCCACTTTTTCTCCACTTTTTCCTCCACTTTTTCTCCACTTTTTCCTCCACTTTTTCTCCACCTTTTTCTCCACTTTTTCTCCACTTTTTCTCCACTTTTTCTCCACTTTTTCTCCACTTTTTCTCCACTTTTTCTCCACTTTTTCTCCACTTTTTCCTCCACTTTTTCTCCACTTTTTCTCCATTTTTTCTCCACTTTTTCTCCGTTCTTTTTCTATGGTCGGTCTACCCATTAGCTCTGCCATGCATACTGTAGCTCTACACCTACTGCACATGTTACTTTATGATTGACATCTTTTTCGTACCAGAGCTGTCTAAGCCTACTCTGACCCCATATTTGTCATTACTATATTGTCCTTGTACTGTATTATGACATTTGTATCATGTGTTTCATTTCTTGCTGTGTTGCAATTTTTTTGCTGCATCCCAATTGTACCTCTACATTGTTCGAGTTTATGTTATTGTTCTCTCACTCTTATGTGATACTGATTATTGTCATTTTTCATGATTACATGCAGATAAGTCCAATCTGACGAAGGCTCAGGCCGAAACGTCATTTGTAACTTGTTTTGGACAAAAACATATATGCTTATGAAAAGAAAAAAATTTTTTTCTTAATACGGACCAATAAAGAGTGATTTTGCATTACTATCCGTTGTGACTTACTGACTTAGTCTGGGAGATTTAGAGTGCCGAGGTTACTCACTAATTTTATCTATTATTACCTCTGAGCATCTATATACCAGTGAGCAGAGCTTCCTCTACAGTAGTTCTCCTGATTAGGCATGCCCTTACCTCATGAGCAGGGCATTGCAGCTTTGGTAGCAACTATTACGACATGGACTCTGCTGCTGTGGACCCGGGGAGAGTGAGTGCAGATTCATTGCACCCACACTCCTCACATGAAGGGTCCGCACTCCTAGAAAATGGGGGATACGTTCCCTGAGTGTCTCCCCCCCATATTCTAGACGGTCCAGAGTCGTCGTGGGACCCCTTTATTTTTTTTCTTACAATAAATTGGTGAAAGAGGAAATGTTTTGGGGACTGTTTTTTCAAATAAATTTCTTTTGTCGATTTTTTTTTTTTGTTAGTACTGACAGTTTATGATGTTGGGTATCTAATAGACGCCATGACATCACAAACTGCTGGGCTTGATCTCAGGTGACTTTACAGCTAGTATCAACCCGATTTATTACCCCGTTTGCCACTGCACCAGGGCACGGGATGAGCTGGGGTGAAGCGCCAGGATTGGCGCATCTAGTGGATGCGCCACGTCTGGGGTGCCTGCGGCCTGCTATTTTTAGGCTGTGAAGGCCCAATAACTATGGACCTTCCCACCCTGAGAATACCAGACCACAGCTGTCCGCTTTACCTTGGCTGGTGATCCAATTTGGGGGAGACCCTACTTTTATTGTGTAATTATTAATATTTATAAAATAATTATAAAAAAGAGCCTGAGGGGACCTCCACATTGGATCCCCAACCACGGTAAAGCTGCCAGCTGTGGTTTTCAGGCTACAGCCGTCTGCTTTACCCTAGCTGGCTATCAAAAATGGGGGGACCCAATGTCATTTTTTTTTTAACTATTTTTTAAATAGAAAAAATTAATGGGCTTCCCTGTATTTTGATTGCCAACCAAGGTATCGGCAGGCAGACTGGGGTGGCAACCCATAGCTGTCTGCTTTATCTGCGCTGAGAATCAAAAATACCGCGGAGTGCTACGTCATTTTTTTAAAGATTTATTTTTACAGCACTGTGATGTCCAGCAATCAAAATACAGGGAAGCCCATTTTATTTTTAGTTATTTAAATAAATAATTAAAAAAAATATATATGGGCTCCCGCTGCATTTTTTGTATTGCTAGGTAAGGGTAATCCAAGCAGCTACTGGCTGCTAACCCCCACTGCTTGATGTTACCTTCACTGGCAATGGAAAATCCAGGGAAGCATTTTTTATTTTTTTTGCCAAAAAACTACAAAAAAAAGGACGTGAGCTTCGCCATATTTTTGTATGCTAGCCAGGTATAGCAGGCAGGTGCTGGAAGAGTTGGATACAGCGCCAGAAGATGGCGCTTCTATGAAAATGCCATTTTCTGAGGCGGCTGCAGACTGCAATTCGCAGCAGTGGTGCCCAGAAAGCTCAGGCCAACCTGTGCTGCGGATTCCAATCCCCAGCTGCCCAGTTGTACCTGGCTGGACACAAAAATGGGGCGAAGCCTACGTCATTTGTTTTCTAATTATTTCATGAAATTCATGAAATAATAAAAAAAGGGCTTCCCTTTATTTTTGGTTCCCAGCCGGGTACAAATAGGCAACTGGGGGTTGGGGGCAGCCGTACCTGCCTGCTGTACCTGGCTAGCATACAAAAATATGGCGAAGCCCACATAATTTTTTCAGGGGGCAAAAAACTTCTGCATACAGTCCTGGATGGAGTATGCTGAGCCTTGTAGTTCTGCAGCTGCTGTCTGTCTGTATGGAGAAGAGCAGACAGCATCTGCAGAATTACAAGGCTCAGCATACTCCATCCAGGACTGTATGCAGAATTTTTTTTCCCACCAAAAAAATGACGTGGGCTTCGCCATATTTTTGTATGCTAGCCAGGTACAGCAGGCAGCCACGGGCTGCCTCCAACCCCCAGTTGCCTATTTGTACCCGGCTGGGAACCAAAAATATAGGGAAGCCCGTTTTTTTTTAATTATTTCACTTATTTCATGAAATAATTAAAAAACAAATGACGTGGGCTTCGCCCCATTTTTGTGTCCAGCCAGGTACAACTAGGCAGCTGGGGATTGGAATCCGCAGCACAGGTTAGCCCGAGGTTTCTGGGCGCCTCTGCTGCGAATTTCAGTCCGCAGCCGTCCCAGAAAATGGCGCTCTCATAGAAGCGCCATCATCTGGAGCTGTATCCAACTCTTCCAACAGCCCTGGAGCCGGGTGGCTTGTTGGGTAATCATGAGTTAATACTGGCTTTGTTTTACTAGCCAGTATTAAGCCAGAGATTCTTAATGTCAGGCACGTTTGACCCGGCCATTAAGAATCTCCAATAAAGGGTTAAAAAAAAACACCACACAGAGAAAAAATACTTTAATAGAAATAAATACACAGACACATTAGAGACTCCATCTTTATTACCCCCTGTCAGCCCTCCACGATCCATGGTCTTCTGTCTTCTTTCTTTCTAGTGTAGTAGTAGTGACGATTGTAGTGAGGATGAGTTTACCCAGCTCATCACTTGGGGCTGGGGAACCTCATCCTCACTACAATCATCACTACAAACGGGAAGCAGCGTGCAGCGTGCAGATCAGTGCTGGCTGTCAGCGGTAACAGCGGTAAAGGCCCCGTCACACTAAGGCTAAGTTCACATTTCCGCTAAAATGTATCAGTCACAATCCGCTGCTCTTGTAAACAGCGGAATCCGTTTAGCGGATTCCGCTGCTCCCATAGACTTGTATGAGCAGCGGATTGTGACTGATGATGCTGCGTTGCACCCTCCGCCCGACTGATCAGTCGTGGAACGACTGACCGCCGGGCGGGAGGAACGCAGCATGTAACGTTTTTTGAGCAGCGAGATCTGTCGGATTTCGCTGCGCATGCTCTCTGGCTCCCTGCACACGTCACCAGCTTTGGTTGGTTACCCGATATTTACCCTGGTTACGGTGCAAGGAGCCAGCGCTAAGCGGTGTAGGCCCGTAACCAAGGTAAATATCGGGTAACCAAGGTAAACATCGGGTGCTTTGCTGTTACCCGATATTTAGGCTGGTTACGTGTGCAGGGAGGCCGACACTTCCCCGCTCGGCCCCGCCCCCTCCCGCACTCCGCACATGTATGTACACACACACACACACACACACACACACACACACCTGTCCCCAGCCATGCAGACAAGCACTGCCACTGACACCCTCGTCTGGCCCCGCCCCCTGCTCGGCTCCGCCCCCTCCCGCACTTTGCATGTGCACACACATACATACATACATGCACATACATACATACATGCACATACACACACTCACTCACACATACACTCACCTGTCCCCAGCCATGCAGACCGCAGCACTTCTACTGACATCCTCAGCGCCTGGCCCCGCCCCCCGCTCGGCTCCGCCCCCTCCCGCACTTTGCATGTGCACACACACACATACATACATACATACATGCACATACACACACTCACTCACAGATACACTCACCTGTCCCCAGCCATGCAGACCGCAGCACTTCTACTGACATCCTCAGCGCCTGGCCCCGCCCCCTGCTCGGCTCCGCCCCCTCCCGCACTTTGCATGTGCACACACATACATACATACATGCACATACATACATACATGCACATACACACACTCACTCACACATACACTCACCTGTCCCCAGCCATGCAGACCGCAGCACTTCTACTGACATCCTCAGCGTCTGGCCCCGCCCCCCGCTCGGCTCCGCCCCCTCCCGCACTTTGCATGTGCACACACATACATACATACATACATACATACATGCACATACACACACTCACTCACTCACAGATACACTCACCTGTCCCCAGCCATGCAGACCGCAGCACTTCTACTGACATCCTCAGCGTCTGGCCCCGCCCCCCGCTCGGCTCCGCCCCCTCCCGCACTTTGCATGTGCACACACATACATACATACATACATACATACATGCACATACACACACTCACTCACTCACAGATACACTCACCTGTCACCAGCCATGCAGACCGCAGCACTTCTACTGACATCCTCAGCGTCTGGCCCCGCCCCCCGCTCGGCTCCGCCCCCTCCCGCACTTTGCATGTGCACACACATACATACATACATGCACATACACACACTCACTCACTCACACATACACTCACCTGTCCCCAGCCATGCAGACCGCAGCACTTCCACTGACATCCTCAGCGCCTGGCCCCGCCCCCCGCTCGGCTCCGCCCCCTCCCGCACTTTGCATGTGCACACACATACATACATACATACATACATACATACATGCACATACACACACTCACTCACAGATACACTCACCTGTCCCCAGCCATGCAGACCGCAGCACTTCCACTGACATCCTCAGCGCCTGGCCCCGCCCCCCGCTCGGCTCCGCCCCCTCCCGCATTCAGCATGTGTATACACACACACACACACTCACCTGTCCTGCAGTCACTGCGGCACTGACGTCCTCAGTGCCACGGCCCCGCTCGGCTCCTCCCCTCCCCCCCGAACTCCGCCCCCCGCACACAACGGAATCCGACAAAGAATTCTGTTCTTTGTCATCCGTTGTACAGCGTTGAACAGCGCATCAGTCACATGCGTCGCTTGACGCATGTGACTGATACAAATCAACGGAAATGTGAACTTAGCCTTAGCAACTTACCAGCGATCCCAGCAACGATAGGGATCGCTGGTAAGTTGCTAGGAGGTTGCTGGTGAGATGTCACACTAGCGACGCTCCAGCGATCCCACCAGCAACCTGACCTGGCAGGGATCGCTGGAGCGTGGCTACACGAGTTGCTGGTGAGCTCACCAGCAACCAGTGACCAGCCCCCAGCGCCGCGTGGAAGATGCTGCGCTTGGTAACTAAGGTAAATATCGGGTAACCAACCCGATATTTACCTTGGTTACCAGCGCACGCAGCTACACGTGCAGAGAGCAGGGAGCAGCGCACACTGAGCGCTGGCTCCCTGCTCTCCTAGTTACAGCACACATCGGGTTAATTACCCGATATGTGCTGCAGCTACATGTGCACAGAGCAGGGAGCAGCGCACACCGCTTAGCGCTGGCTCCCTGCTCTCAGACGCTGACAGACGCGTTACCATAGCAACGGTGCTCTCGGAGCCGCGGTTAGCGGTGACGTCACCGCTAACTGCGTTGCTATGGCAACCTCCGTTAATGACCGGCTGTGTCAGCCGGTCCCTAACGGAACGGGGAGTCGACCGTGTGGTAGAGCATGTCGCCGGTACACGGCGATACACATATGTGCACCGTGTACCGGAGAGATGCACTCGCAGGTCCTACATGACTCGTCATAGTCATGTGACCAGTCTGTAGCCAATGAGATAATAGCCACGTGACTGGTCACATGGCTATTTTGACGTCACGATAGGTCCTGCATCACTGCTGCAGTGCCAGTCACCGGGAGGATTCAGCGATCATCGGATGGAATAGCGGCAGGAGACAGAGTGCAGAAGGGATCGCGGGGACCGGTAAGTGTTATGGCAATGTTTATTAACTGTTTGTGTACATTTATAATGCATTTTTATGTGTTTGTGATTGCCTCCCATTCTAGCCTATACGTTCGAGTTCGGTTCGTCGAACGTTCGACGAACCGAACTCGAACGGGACCCCCGTTCGGCGAACCGACCTCGAGCCGAACCGCGACCGGTTCGCTCATCTCTAATCAGCACCGTGAACCGTCCGAGGGACCCGTCCAACCAGCCGTTTGTTTACCGAGAACTGTGTCGTGTTTACTGGCTGAGTGAGTACCTCCGTGCCGTGCGGCACAGCGCTGCCCCTGCGCCCCTGCACCTCCACAGGCCCCATACCCGCCTGTCCACCATATCAACACCATCATTGGGCCCCGGGAGCACCAAAACCCCTACCCACGGAGGGGCAAATCAACAACTGGCTGCTCCGTACCATCACTCCCGGGCTCCCCAGACAGCGGTGGTGTCCACTTAATCACCACAACCGTGGGTGGCGTCACGGACAATAAACTATCCCAAATCCCAATCCCCTTTCACTCACGGGCGAGGAGCGCCGCTCGAGTCCCCGGGATCCGGCCCATCGCTCGAGCCACCGAGCAGCAGCAGGCCGCAGCAGCCACGGCAGCCGGACCCGAGCAGTGGGAGAGCGCGGCGTCCCCTCCTCCGACCGCGACAACTAGCCTAGGACTTAGTGGCATCTATGGGCTGCCATTAACTCCTTATTACCCCAATTGCCACCACACCAGGGCAATTCGGGATGAACCGGGTACAGTCCCGGAACTGTTGCATCTAATGGATGCGGCAATTCCAGGTGGCTGCTGGCTGATATTTTTAGGGTGGGGAGCTCCCCGTAATATGGGGCTCCCCATCCTGACAATACCAGCCTCCAGCCATATGGCTTTACCTTGGCTGTTATGAAAATTGGGGGACCGCACGCCGTTTTATTTTAAATTATTTATTTCTTTATTTTACTGCATGATATTGACCCGCCCACGGCAGCTGTGATTGGTTGCAGTGAGACAGCTGTCACTCAATGTGGGGCCGGTGGGCGGGGAAAGCAGTGAATACGAGATGAAATAATGAGCGGCCGGCATTTTCAAAAGAGGAAAAGCCGCTGGAGCTTTGTGACAGCTGTGCAGCGCCGTGACGATGATCGGTGAGTATTAGAGAGGGGGTGGGAGGGAGAGACCGACCGACAGAGAGAGGGACAGACAGAGAGAGACCGATGGACAGAGAGAGGGACAGACAGAGAGAGAGAGAGACAGAAGGACAGGGAGAGATAGAGACCGAGAGGGAGAGATCAACTGACAGAGAGAGAGAGATTGACCGACATTGACAGACCTCATTCATTTACAGTGTTCTCTGCAACATGCGATAAATGTATTTAGAAAAATACATGTCACTAGGATGGTGTGTGTGCCATCGGTGTGACATCCATTTTTTTTCTCACACCCATAGCCTTGCATTGGAGTGACTCACGCGAGAAACTCTAAAAATCGCAGCATGCTGCGATTTTTTTCTCAGTCCGATTTGAGCTGAGAAAAAAATAGCTGATAGGAGCTGCCTCATTGATTAACATTGGTCCGAGTACAATGCGAGATTTTCTCGCATTGCACTTGTACGAGTTAATCGCAAGTGTGATTCTGGCCTAACAGTACCCCTCCCTCTACGAGGGGCCTTTGGATCCTGAGAACAAGGTCTTGCTGGATAATGGCAATGAAATTTCCTAAGCAGATGCTCCACATTGATATCAGATTCTGGTACCAAAGTCCTCTCCTCATGACCATAACGCTACCAGTGAATCAAATATTGTAAAGAACGACAAACAACTCGAGAATCTATGATTTTCGATACCTGAAACTCCAACAACCCACCAACTAAGACCGGAGGTGTAGGTATGGGAAGACGGACTCCCGAACCCACACATTGTTTTAATACAAATTTGTGAAAAAGTTATGGATTTCATATGATGCCGTTAACGCCAGGCAGAAAGCCAGTGGATTGATGACAGCAGTGATTCTGAATGGGCAAATGAACCGAGGATCTAACTAAAGCGAGGACACTTTAAGCTTAATGTTTTTCATGGAAACTATACTTTATCATCCATACACTGGTCCAGTCCAGATACACATTTACAGTTAGCCGCACACTTATACTTAAAGCTCATGTCATGCAAATGCTGCTGAACCTTCCCCCATGTAGACAAAAGTGCTGAGACCAATTGGTCCTCCCCAGGTACCCCAGATGTGTGTGTGACGCCCATGGACTAGTCTGGCCATCACAGGGTACTGCACGCTCTTTATTCTTAGTGCAGGATTCAACCCCTCTTAGTTCTGGGTTCCCAACCTGCAGCACTGCCTCCATCAGCATCCAAAAATCCCAATCACACCCTGTCAGGCACACCAGTGGGTTGCTAAGGAGCATCAGGCAGTACTGCAGGGAACGGAGACCCGGACGAGCTCCTCCAAGAAGGCAGCGGCACCCAGAGACTTGGTTTACAACGTTGTCAGTGTCTGCTTTCCTCCTGAGTGAGTACCTGATCACCCCCTGCTCCCAGCGAGCCTGCGCTCCCCTGCAAAACATCCATCATCCAGAGTCCCGGGGCCTTCCCTACCCTTGGAGGGTAACGTCATCTGGCGGCGGTACTCCCTATTACTGCACAGCACGGGTGGTGTCACGAACTATCTAATCCACTGTAAATAATCCCCCATCACATTTTAGAGTGACTCTGAGTCCCCGGGTCTGGAGACCCTCGAGCTATGAGTAGCAACACCTGGATCCGAGCAGTTTGACCGCTGCATGTGCTCTTTCAGAAACATACAGAACTTAGGATAAGGACCATAAACACAAAGGAAAGGAGATACACCAAATGATTCATGGCGGCGACCAGTGATAGCAAACTCGGCAAGAGGAAGGAACGAGAAACCCTCCCCCTGATTACCTGAGACAAAACAGTGTAAATACTGCTCTATCATGCATTCAGTCATGCGATAAATCATGTGCTCAGTTTGTCCATTAGTACAATAATAGTACAATAATAACCTCAGCACTCAAATGGGCAAGAGAAGATCTGAGAATTTAGAAAATTTTGTGTCCATTAGGCTCCAGATTGAGTGCCGACGAACAAGACAGTTTAATCCCTAATCGAGATCAGAAAGCCCTCCAAAAGTTGGCAATAAATTGAGTTCCTCTATCAGAAACAATATTAGACAGGATTCCATGGAGTTTGACAATATCATGTATAAATAACTAAGCTATGGTTTTAGCATTTGGTACTGACAGTAAAGCAATAAAATGTTTTTTTTAGGAATTCTATTCACCACAACAAAAATGACCATAATGCTAGCAAACAAAGGAAGATACATAAAGAAGTCCATGGAAATGTCCGTCCAAGGTTAGCTAGGGACACTCAAAGGATGCAGACAACTTGACGGATGAGAGTGTGATGCTTTTGAGTGAGCAAAGGTGGCACACGCAGACACATAGGACACCATACCCTCTGAACTCTAGGCCATCAAAACTGATCCAATATGAGATCCAGAGAACTCTTCAGCAAGGACAGAGTAATGATGCTCCCCCAGAACTATAAGGCAAAGATTCAGGGTAACAAATGACTTGTTAGCTAGAGCCCCAGACCCTCATCTTGGGCCTATGCAATCTAAGATTCAACCTCAGTACTGAGCACCGACACCACCACTCCCTTTTAAAGGATGGGAAATGGTTCCTCACAAGGTTACCCCTGGAAAACTGCTAGACAATGTATTGGCTTTAATGTTCTTGGACCCCGAACAATAAGTTAAGAAAAAGTTAAACCTATTGTAAAATATTGACCACCGAGTTTGTCTTGGGGTAAGACATTTAGTTGACTCAAAGTAAAGAATATTTTTATGGTATGTAATTACAGTAATAGGTTGGATAGCTCCCCCCAGAATGTGTTGCCACTCCTGAAATGCTAATTTGATAGCAAGTAATTCCCTATTACCAATATCATAATTACGTTCAGCCAGAGATAACTTCTTAAAAAAGAAGGCACATGGGAGCAGTTTACCAACAGACAGACCTTGGGACAATACAGCTCCCACCCCCACCTCTGATGTGCCAACCTCTACCGTGAAGGGTTGAGAAACATCAGGCTGTACTAATACAGTGCCCATTTTCTCTATCAGTATTCTGGTATTTGGCAAATATAAATAATTTTGGCAATCCTAATTGACCTAAAGCTGGAAAGGTTTATTCTGATTTCATGTCAAATAGTGAGAAAAACATGCATAAGAGTCTTTTTAGATAGTATACAGTACGTAAACTTCTGGTTTCAACTGTATTTATGCAAAGGGCATTTTAATGTCCCTTTAATTTTAAGAGCACTGTGTTAGGAATGGATGTGCTACAGAAGACCGGAAAAGAGAGAAGTCAGCAGAGACAAACTGTTTATGTGAAAAATCATCAAGGCATCTGGAAAAGAAATTGACGACTCCTATCAAAAAAGATATCACCTGTAAGGTACCTGGATGTAAATGTTTATTTGTGATACTGACTATGGCTCATCAGTACTTTGGTTCCTCTATGGTCCACAGTCTGGTAATGACTTATAACAACAATTCACAGCATCTCCTTACCACTGTTAAAGACATACTGAAAGTTGTAGGTTCTTGCAATACAAATGTGTATGGGTCTGACTTGACATTATAATTGATTACAGTATTAAGCTTGGATCTTATATTCAAGTAGTGATGGTGGTTCTAGTTATATATTAATGCAATGATGGTGGTTCTGGTGATGTATTCATGTACCGATGATGGTTTTAGTGATGTATTCATGTATTGATAGTGTTCTGCCGATGTTTTCATGTACTAATGGTGGTTCTGGTGAAGTAGTCATGTACTGATGGTAGTTTTGGTGTCGTATTAATACACTAATGGTGTTCTGTTGCCTTATTTGTGTACTATTGAAGGCTCTGGTGTTTTATTTATGTAGTGATGATGATTTTGGATTTGTATTCATGTACTGATGATTGTTCTAGTGATAAATACATCATCAGAATCATCATGACTACATGTAATCACATAGTCACGGGTGACGCAGGCAGTAGCCGAAACAAACGTCCGTTGGGTGGGCGCCATTCCCCGGTATTGTGCGGTGTTCCTGCAAATCTGGTAAGCGTTTACTATGTGATTGCCCCTATGCATTTGCATGTAATTGGAAGCACTGTATGAGGTGAGGGGTAATCGGTAGAGATGAGCGAAGCGGTCGTGGTTCAGCTCGAGTTCGGTTCGCTGAACCGAGGTCTGGTTCGCGTTCGGTTTGGCGAACCGGTTCGACGAACCACTCGAACCGCATAGGAAACAATGGGAGGCATTCACAAACACATAAAAACACCTAGAAAACACCCTCAAAGGTGTTCAAAAGGTGACAAACAACTCACAGAACAACACAAACACATGGGAAAGTGACAAGGACATATACTCATGCGAAAACAAAAGAGCTGGACAATGAAAAAGAGAAGGAGACACAGATATAGGCATGGCATGCCCTTCTAAAATGATGTAAAACACCGCAAGGTGACTCCAAGCAGAGTCTCCCTTTTTTCCAAAAATTGGGCCACACAGACACCCTTTCAGTGGCAGCACTTGTGCCCCAGTTGTACACTTCACAGGAAGATTTGCATCAAGCACATTCAAAAATACGCTATCCTTAACCGTCCCCAGGATGGCACCGGGGTAGGTAGCAAAGTCTTTGCTGAAACATGACTTGTTCATCTTGGCTCCTTTTTAAAAACACAGCAAGCAAGGGTTACTCCAAGCAGAGTCTCCCTTTTTTCCAAAAATTGGGCCACACAGACACCCACACCTTCAGTGGCAGCACTTGTGCCCCAGTTGTACACTTCACAGGTAGATTTGCATCAAGCACATTCAAAAATACGCCATCCTTAACCGTCCCCAAGATGGCACCAGGGTAGGTAGCAAAGTCTTTGCTGAAACATGACTTGTTCATCTTGGCTCCTTTTTAAAAACACAGCAAGCAAGGGTTACTCCAAGCAGAGTCTCCCTTTATTCCAAAAGTTGGGCCACACAGACACCTACCCCTTCAGTGGCAGCACTTGTGCCCCAGTTGTACACTTCACAGGTAGATTTGCATCAAGCACATTCAAAAATACGCCATCCTTAACCGTCCCCAAGATGGCACCGGGGTAGGTAGCAAAGTCTTTGCTGAAACATGACTTGTTCATCTTGGCTCATTTTTAAAAACAAAGCAAGCAAGGGTTAGTCCAAGCAGAGTCTCCATTTTTTCCAAACATTGGGCCACACAGACACCCACACCTTCAGTGGCAGCACTTGTGCCCCAGTTGTACACTTCACAGGTAGATTTGCATCAAGCACATTCAAAAATATGCCATCCTTAACCGTCCCCAGGATGGCACCGGGGTAGGTAGCAAAGTCTTTGCTGAAACATGACTTGTTCATCTTGGCTCATTTTAAAAAACACAGCAAGCAAGGGTTAGTCCAAGCAGAGTCTCCCTTTTTTCCAAACATTGGGCCACACAGACACCCACACCTTCAGTGGCAGCACTTGTGCCCCAGTTGTACACTTTACAGGTAGATTTGCATCAAGCACATTCAAAAATACGCCATCCTTAACCGTCCCCAGGATGGCACTGGGGTAGGTAGCAAAGTCTTTGTTGAAACATGACTTGTTCATCTTGGCTCCTTTTTAAAAACACAGCAAGCAAGGGTTACTCCAAGCAGAGTCTCCCTTTTTTCCAAAAATTGGGCCACACAGACACCCACCCCTTCAGTGGCAGCACTTGTGCCCAGGTGTACACTTCATAGGTAGATTTCCATCAAGCACATTCAAAAATACGCCATCCTTAACTGTCCTCAGGATGGCACCGGGGTAGGTAGCAAAGTCTTTGCTGAAACATGACTTGTTCATCTTGGTTCCTTTTTACAAACACAACAAACAAGGGTTACTCCAAGCAGAGTCTCCCTTTTTTCCAAAAATTGGGCCACACAGACACCCACCCCTTCAGTGGCAGCACTTGTGCCCAGGTGTACACTTCATAGGTAGATTTCCATCAAGCACATTCAAAAATACGCCATCCGGTGCACCAGATATAATAGATCCCAATATAAACGAGAGATCACTCCCCCTGAGCCTCTAGAGGTTGCTATGCGTTGCATGACTTTGTTCTGCTCCAATGCTCTACCCGTAATAGAGGTTTCTGGCTGATAGGCATGTCTCAGTTGCAAGTACTTATAAAACTCCGAATTCTGGATCCCAAACTCTGCTTGCAACTGAGGGAAGCCTCTGAGTTGGCCTCCCTCCACAATATGTGTGAATCTATTTATCCCTCTCAAAGCCCAGCTCCCAAACCCCTCTAAACGATGCAAGTTAGGTAACCATGGAGTTTTCCATATAGAGGTGTATTGTGAAATTCCCTGAATGTCTTGTAGTTTTTTAGTTTTATCCCAAAGTTTTTGGATTAGTAGTAGGGTTGGGCAACTATTAGCAGCAGCTTCGAAGCCTCCTGCCTCTAGAACCTCATATAGACTAGTGGAGTGAAAATATTGTTGTAGAATCATATACTGTGCCCCCCCCCTCCAGGGTCCTCCCATCCCCTAATGTGCTGAAGCTGAGCCGCCAGATAGTAAACCCATGGATTGGGTACCGCCAGACCTCCACTACTTTTATCCCTCTGCAGGGTCTCGAGCCTAATGCGCGGCATCTTTCCACTCCAGATCAATTCCCGGAATAATGCATTTACCTTATGGAAAAATATTTGTGGGATCCATTGTGGAGAGTTGTGTAGCTTGTATAATAGTTGGGGCATCCAGATCATTTTTATCAAGTTAGTGCGGCCAACTGCTGAGAAGGGCAGGCGAGACCAGACTTCCTTCTTATCCTTAAATTTCGACAGAATAGGGGTTAGGTTGAGATTCTCATAATCCTCAACACGAGTGGTGACTATTATCCCCAAATATTTAAACTGGGCAACAACCTGTAGGCCTGAGTGTATGTAGTTAAGTGAGTTTGTGGTTCCATCCACCGGAAGTAATACAGATTTTTCCCAGTTAATTAATAGACCTGAGTACTTCCCAAATTCTTGTATAACCCCCATAGCTCTTGGCAGTGATGATGTTGCATTGGCCAGAAAAAGAAGTGTGTCATCTGCGTACAACGCTATATTTTCCTCCTGACCACCCCTCCTGAACCCTGTTATGTCTGGGTTGGATCTAACCATTGCCGCCATAGGCTCAACGGCGAGAGCAAATAGTAAGGGGGATAGCGGGCATCCCTGGCGGGTGCCCCTACCTAGGTGAAAAGGTGAAGTAAGGCATCCATTAACTTTAATCCTAGTAGTAGGGTTATTATATAGAAGTCTTACCCAGGAAATAAAGTCCCTCCCCAGTCCAAATCTGTCAAGTACTGCCCAGAGAAACTCCCACTCAATAGAGTCGAAAGCCTTAGCGGCGTCTAGGGAGCAAATTACTCTGTCCCCTGAGTTATCAACTGGCAATTGTAGGTTGAGGTGTAACCGTCGTATATTCACTGCCGTTGAACTGGAAGGCATGAACCCCGACTGGTCCGAATGGATTAGTGAAAGTATAACCTTATTGAGTCTGGAAGCTAGTACTTTAGCTATTATTTTGATATCTGTAGGTAACAGAGAGATAGGTCTAGAAGAGTCAGGGATGAGGGGATCCTTACCTGGTTTAGGTATGACAACTATCACTGCTTCTCGCATCGACTGGGGCAAGGAGCCATTTTTGGCTGCTTGCTGGAAGGTCGACAGCAGCTGGGGGAGCAGGATGTCTCCAAACTTTTTGTAAATCTCTGTGGGGATCCCATCTGAACCCGGTGACTTATTATTGGGCATTGGGGATACCGCTAAATGCAACTCTTCCAGTGTGAGTGGACTGTTTAGGTATACCCTGTCCTCATCTGAAAGTGAGGGCAAGGGGATGTCTTTCAGGTAAGAAGCTATCTGTTCCCTATCATATTGCAGTTTAGTACTGTAAAGTTGTTCGTAGATTTCAGAGAAGGTAGCCAAAATTCGGTCAGGTTGATTTGACTATGGTCCCGGTTTTGTCCCTTAGCGCCCCCACAAATGTGTTCCCCCTTTGTGCTTTAGCAATCACCGCTAATAAATGACCCGCTTTTTCGCCCTCTTCAAAGAATCTCTGTTGTGAAAAAAGTCTTTTGTTAATGGCCCGCTCCTTAATGTGAGAGTCATATGCTTCTTGTGCCTCCCTCCATTCCAGTAAGTCCCGTGTATCCCCTGACAGAATGTATTTCTGTTCTTTCATCTGGACCCGTTCTTTAAGAAAAATTTCAAATTGTGCCGACTTAATTTTAGATCTACTGACCCCCTGTATCAGTGACCCCCTCAGACAGGCCTTCATGGCATCCCAAAAAGGGAATAGGACCCTGCTTCACCATATAGGTGCTCAGGAGAAAAAAGCGGAGAATAATAAAGAGAGAGCTCCGGCACACTACCTCAATGTAGTCAGACACGAAAGGTTTCTTTTTTGTATATTATTTTATTTTTGAAAAAAAGAATTCATGCATAATGATGTCCAAAATTTAACGTTTCAACCATATTATGGTCTTCATCAAAAGGACCATCTAAATACAAGTGTGGATACAAATAAATACATAAATAAACAGCAGATGAACAAAAATTATATGTTGTCAATATAAGACTTCAGATTAGATTGGGGTGGGAAAGGGAGAGATCCATTAGGAGATATGATCGTTGTTAATAGAACATAGGAGGTGTATATTGACCAGGACACCATCACCCTGACACAGATTAGGAGGTGCCCGTTTGGTGAGGATAACAGTCTATGGAGTGCAACTGATGAAGCTAACATTACCTGTGGTAATTTGGCAAGTTGAGCTGTTACTAGGCGATGCGCTGCGGCGAGTACCGGGGAAAGGATACTCAAGAGTATAAATAACCATACAGTCTATCAAAGTAAAAAACAGAGATGGGTCTAAACAACTGAATATATACGTCCAAATTATTAATCTGTATGAGCCTAATACCGATACCTTTAGAACTATGGATCATAAGTTATATGTAAGACCGTTACATTGGTTCAGCCCAGTCATATTCTATACTCAGGTATAGCCACCGTTTTATCTACATGGAGATAAAGATACAATAAACCAAAGGATCCATAAACTTGATCATAATAAAAAGAGAAACACTCACATATACTCGCCCTGTTAAAATTATTATACTAGGAATAATAACATAGAGTATAGCAATATATTGGAGGTCTCTTTGTATAATAATTTTTCTATATATATATATATATGCTTGTACATAGATCATATGTCCCTTATATCAGTGGACACGCGTTAAATAGACACACTGACACAGTCTTCATGTGAGATATGATATAAGCAACTTGAGTAAATAGCATAATAACTATAATGAAATGTAATGATCTATAGCCAAAATCTCGATTTTAACTTAATTTTCTTTCTTTCAGAATTATTGACACCGCACTCCTGGGCACTATCCCTGTTAAATGCTGCCCATATGCACAGAAGCTTACAGTCGTAGGAACGGCACTAATTATCCACCTACTCTGGATTAGGGACGCCCCCTACACTAGCGTCATCCCTGGGACACACCTCCTGGCCTTCCTCTCCTCACTATGGGCACCTGACACCGGCGAATGGAAACCGGAAGTGACGTATCGGACGATCACACGAAACCGGAAGTGACGTATCGGAGGGTCATATGACTTCTGAAACGCAAGCGTCACAGCGGTCCACCTCCTCACTTCCTCATTAGTATCACAGGAAGTGATCTACACAGGTCGCCCTTTATAAACCCCCTCTATCTGGCATTTATCACCGCCACTCAGAGGGAGCAGGTCCTATTGCCATACCACACAGGTTCAGGTGAGTTGCAGGGTGATGCCTTGCGGCTGGTAGTTATAACTTTACTTATGTCCTCCTTCTGTCTTTTTTAGATAGTCCGGTACCCTTTAGGTGATATCCATTAACTACTTAGGAACCTGAACAGGTCTATCATCTATGTTTTGATCCCTATATTCTAATGATTAAGTTAAGTATGCTCACTGTAACTTTCTTCATTTATTAGAAACCCTTTACCCGTGTGTACACACAGCAGCATGTATCCCTATATAATGCAGTGAATATCATTTAGAGGACATACTAAATGCAACACTATAGTATACAGGCACGAGTTTAACCTGGATACGGACACTACTCTGCTATACTTTATAGGTAGGTCTCGCCATATAGTTACAATATCCACGGAAAAACGATTATTTCAGTCTCAGTGTACTATATATTTTATTCTAGGATACTGGAGCAAAATATTGCCCCTTTTCCACTTCATAATTAGACCCAGTAACAGGGCGAGTATATGTGAGTGTTTCTCTTTTTATTATGATCAAGTTTATGGATCCTTTGGTTTATTGTATCTTTATCTCCATGTAGATAAAACGGTGGTTATACCTGAGTATAGAATATGACTGGGCTGAACCAATGTAACGGTCTTACATATAACTTATGATCCATAGTTCTAAGGTATCGGAATTAGGCTCATACAGATTAATAATTTGGACGTATATATTCAGTTGTTTAGACCCATCTCTGTTTTTTACTTTGATAGACTGTATGGTTATTTATACTCTTGAGTATCCTTTCCCCGGTACTCGCCGCAGCGCATCGCCTAGTAACAGCTCACCTTGCCTAATTACCACAGGTAATGTTAGCTTCATCAGTTGCACTCCATAGACTGTTATCCTCACCAAACGGGCACCTCCTAATCTGTGTCAGGGTGATGGTGTCCTGGTCAATATACACCTCCTATGTTCTATTAACAACGATCACATCTCCTAATGGATCTCTGCCTTTCCCACCCCAATCTAATCTGGAGTCTTATATTGACAACATATAATTTTTGTTCATCTGCTGTTTATTTATGTATTTATTTGTATCCACACTTGTATTTAGATGGTCCTTTTGATGAAGACCATAATATGGTTGAAACGTTAAATTCTGGACATCATTATGCATGAATTCTTTTTTTCAAAAATAAAATAATATACAAAAAAGAAACCTTTCGTGTCTGACTACATTGAGGTAGTGTGCCGGAGCTCTCTCTTTATTATTCATGGCATCCCAAACAGTGTTAAGTGACATCTCCCCAGTACAGTTGTCCTGAAAATAGTATTCAAGGGCTAGTTCAACCGGGCCCACATCTATAATCTGTAGCCAAAAAGGATTAAAGGACCACAAGCTACGGGTACGATCAAGCCCAGGTAAAATATTAAGTCGTGTCAACAGTGGGGAATGGTCTGATAAACCTCTAGGAAGGTATTCTGTGTTTTCCCCCATTGGCAGTATACCCTCCGAGCCCAAGATCAGGTCTATTCTGGACAGAGTGTTGTGTGTTTTAGAATAGCACGAGAATCGCTTGACTCCAGGGTTTCTGATTCGCCACAGATCTGAAAGTGCCAGTTCAGCCACCGTGTCCCCAAATTTGGAGTTAGGATGGTGTTCTAAGTGAGTACCTGCATTGTGTTTGTCCCAATATGGGTGAATGATTTTGTTGAAATCCCCCGTGCACACCACCTGTACATTGGGGGTCTTGCTAATCATTTCCGCAATTTTGTTCATAACAGTATTATTATATGGAGGCGGTATATAAACAAGGAGCTCCTTGTTAAATATTTTACAGTGCACGCAAATGAATCTACCTTCCTGATCTACTGTGGATGAAATGATCTCAAATGGGATTGCTCTGTGGACTAAGATACTGACACCTCTGGAATGAGCTGTGTAGGTTGAGTGGAAACAATGGCCCACCCATGAGCGATTCATGTATGCTATTTTGTCGCCCTCCAAATGTGTCTCCTGTAGGCAGATGATTGCTGGAAAGTGGGATTTGACCTGTTCCATTACTGCTACCCTTTTTGTGGGGTCCCCCAAGCCACGGACATTCCAAGAAAGAATGTTAATCCTACCCGCCTTCCTGGTGGTATGCGTATGTAGTGCAAGCAGTCACACCCGGCAAAGAGTTCCACCCCTCCTCCACCTTCCTAAACCACATGAGAACCATTAGCAGACATAAATATAAAAGCATCATTAAAGCTGCAGAAACATTCCCTCCCCCTCCATCCCCCCTCCTCCCCCCGCATCTAACAGTTGTCCCAGAACATAAACGTTGAAACTGGGGCACCAGTCCATCCTGAAGCCGAAACAAGAGAGACAAAATTCCCGCTTCCCAAAATGGTTTAAAGCAAGAAAAAAAAAAGCCTGAGAACAATGAAAAATGCAGGGAAGTGAGAAAAACAAAAACCGTCTCTGGAAGTGAAAAAGGGAAAGAAAGGAAACCCAAACTCCTCTTCCAGGGAGGTCTGCTGGAACCAATCAATGGGTATCAATAATTTTATCCACTGGGCCAATCCTATGTAATCGCAGCAGAAAGTCGAGTATTCATCACCCATAAAGGCCTTAAAGGGTTACATATCAATGTTGTGGATTTTGCCGGAGCCGTTGCTCATTCATATCGAGCCATCTGAGAGCATCTTTAGGATTTTCAAAAAAGAATGTCTCTTGCAGTGCAGCCACCCTGAGCCTTGCTGGGTACAGCATAGAGTACGAGACTTGTGCATTTCTCAGGCGTAGTTTGACATCTGTGAATTGAGCTCTTCTTTTTGAAATTTTAACTGAATAGTCAGGAAACAAGGATATTTTGTGGCCGTCCACCGTTATGGAGCCTTTGTTTCTAGCCGCTCTTAGGATCGCATCCCGGTCTTTATAATGTAGTAGTTTCACCAGGACAGGTCTTGGAGGAGCTCCCGGAGGCAGGGGTCTGGTGGGCCCTCTGTGGGCTCTCTCTACAGCATACAGGGGAGATAGGACCTCTGCGTCAAATATTTTTTGCAGCCATCTCTCAAAGAATTCTGACGGATTTGTGCCCTCCATTTTTTTCTTGAACTCCTATCAGCCGCACATTGTTTCTCCTCAATCTATTTTCTAAATCATCTGTCTTGTTAAGTAGAAATGCCAGTTGCTGATCATGCCTGTGGGAGTCACGGGTAACCTGGGGCATTTTGTCCTCTAAGTCACTGATTCTCCCCTCTGACGCCGTCATGCTGTCATTCACTTTTTTGAGGCTCTGTTTCACACCAGATAACGCCTCCATGATTTGGCCTATCTGGGAGCTGAGGGATGTCATCATGGAGCCATTTTGAGCTATAGCTGCAAGCACGTCTTTCAGAGTGGGCTCAGCACCCTGCAGAGTTGTGGCAGGCTCAGGGGGACATTTATTATGCATGGATGTAGGGAGCTCCAGCTTGTTTTGCAAGCCTTACTGTGATAATAATGAGTCTGCATTAGTTTCTCCTCCCTCCTCCCCTGCATTGTGAGGGCTGTGCTGCCTGGAGCTCCCCAGTTTAACTCCTGCATCTCTGTGTATCGTGGGAGCCCTGCATTCTATGCCCTGGCATACTCAGATAGTTTTTCAGTAGCATGCATGGCTGCAGCTCTCCCTACCTTGGAGGCTGGTGTCTGTGTCCCACCACCATTTTGTGCAGTACCTTCCATTCCTGCCGCCTCCTCCTTCTGCCTCCTGCTCGTCCCCCCAGCCATGTAACCTCCGTCCAAGCTGTGCAATAAGTGCAGGGTGGTCTCTTGTTGCTGCACGGATGATTTTTGTCTTCTCCACGGCCCAGTGAAAGTCAGGATAATCGGCAGTTCCAGGAGCTCTCCTCTTAGCTTGTTCTCACATCTCTGACCAGGCTATTTATCATCACTTCTAATTTTGACAATACGAGGGTCATGCTGGAGGTAGTGCAGCAAGAAGGTGCTCATGTGTCTGGCGCAGCCATGCGTACCAAGTCCACGCTGTGTTTGTGGCATAGAGGTGCTAACCGTTCTTTCTTCCTCTGACATCTCCCCCCAACCTCTTTCAACTGAAATTTGACCAAGGTCTCCATCATCCGCTGAGTCTTCCATGTCCATGGACAGTTCGTCCTCCATTTCTTCATGTTCTCCTGCACCTTCCTCAACATTTCGCCTGCTACCATGCACCCTTGTTGATCCCTGTCCCCCATGGTCCCATGCCTGCCGCCTTGGTGATGATGAACGTCTGGACCTTGGTGATGTTGTTGTCTCTTGCGCATATGAATCCTCCTGTAGTTCCTCCCCTTCCTGTTGTCCCACCCCCTGAGTCCGAATAGTGTTTAGCGTGTGCTCCAGCATGTAAATGACTGGAATTGTCATGCTGATAATGGCATTGTCAGCGCTAAACATATTCGTCGCCATGTCGAAACTGTGCAGAAGGATGCATAGGTCCTTGATCTGAGACCACTCCATCAGGGTGATCTGCCCCACCTCTGCATCTCGTTGGCCCAGGCTATACGTCATGACGTATTGCACCAGGGCTCGGCAGTGCTGCCACAGTCGCTGTAACATGTGGAGAGTCGAATTCCAGCGTGTCGGCACATCGCATTTCAGGTGATGAACCGGCAAGCCGAAAGACTTTTGGAGCTATGCAAGTCGCTCAGCTGCGGCGGTTGAGTGGCGGACGTGAGCAGACAGTTTTCGTGCCCTGTTTAGAAGGCCATCTAGGCCGGGATAGTGTGTTAAAAATTGCTGGACAACAAGGTTCAACACGTGAGCCATACAAGGCACAAGTGTCACCTTGCCCAGGCAAAGGGCCGCACCCAGGTTTGCAGCATTGTCGCACACGGTCTTACCAGGCTGTAGGTTGAGTGGAGACAACTATTTACCAAACTCAGTCTCCAGAGCTGCCCACAACTCAGCCGCTGAGTGACTCTTAGTTCTAAGACATTTCAAGACAAAGACCGCCTGATGCCGTTGCGCTCTGTTGCCAGCATAGTAATGAGGGGTGCGTGATTCCTTCTGCGCAGTTACAACGCTGGTGGCCTGACCAGGCAGGCTTGGGGCGGAGGTGGAGGAACCAGATGAGGTTGAGGAGGCAGAAGCAGTGGAGGAACTTGGACAGACAGAGGATTGACACACAAGTCGTGGGGACAGCAAGACTTGTGCAGCAGACCCTTCACCATCTATCACCATAGTTACCCAGTGCCCAGTCCGCGACATGTAACGTCCCTGTCCATGCTTACTGGTCCAAGTATTGGTGGTGAAATGCACCCGTTCAAACACAGAGTTTCTCAAGGAAGCGGTGATGTTGTGTGCGATATGCTGGTGTAGCGCAGGCACACCTTTCTTAGAGAAGTAGTGGTGACTGGGCATCTGGTACTGGGGCACAGCGACAAACATAAGGTCTCTAAAATCCTGTGTGTCCACCAGGCGGAAAAGCAGCATTTCGGTAGCCAAGAGCTTACAGAGGGATAAAGTCAACCTCTTAGCTTTGTCATGGGTCGCAGGAAATGGCCTTTTATTTGTCCACATCTGAGGGACAGAGATCTGGCTGCTGTGTGTAGACGGTGGTGAGTAGGGTGTCCCTGTAAAAATGCAGGTTTGTGAGGAAAGTGCAGGCGTAGACATGATGTTGCCTTCATCCAACGTTGGTGCTATCGATGTCTGAGAGAGCTGTACACACGCACTTGTTTCCCCTTCCAAACCAACTGATGACCTACCAAGCAAACTGCCTGTTGCGGTTACAGTGGTGGAAGTTGTGCGTGGAAAACCAGGTGTGACAGCTGTCCCCACAGTCCTAGAAGATGAAGAGCGCGCGGATGCACTGGAAGGGGCAGGCGGTGGATGGTCCACTCCGCTAGGCCACATTGCAGCACGGTGAGCTTCCCACTGGGACATATAATATTTATTCATGTGACGATTCATGGAAGAAGTTGTCAAACTGCTGAGGTTTTGCCCTCTACTAACAGAATCATGACAAATTTTACAAATCACATGATTTGGGCGATCTTTTGCTATGTCAAAAAGGACCAGGCTAGGCAAGGCTTAGAGGGCATGCGACCTGCTGAGCCACCCCGACTAGTGCTCAGAGGCAGAGTGGTGGCTAAGAATGCAGTTGTAGACGTGCTACCAGTACTCCTCCTCTGTCCAGGAAGGCGCAAGGTAGCTTCGTCGTCAGTAGCATTCTCCTCCACCGCCTCTGTTGACCTCCTCGAGTGCCTGACAGTGGGTTGACAGTAGGTGGGATCTAGAACTTCCTCATCAAGCGTTGTGTTTGTACTCCCCTCCCCCTCAGACTGAGCCTCTTCCTGCACTGAACGAATATTTAAGTTGTCATCCCAATCTGGTAGCTGTGTGTCACATCGTCATCAGTATGTTCTTCATTGTCTATTACAACAGGTGTTTCAGTTTGTGAATAAGGGTCTACATTATGCTCAGAAACTTGTTCATCACGGCCTGAATCTAAGTCACAAAGCTTCTGGGCATCACTGCAGACCATTTCCTGTTTTGTACTCACTGTAGCTTGGGAGCAGACCTCTGATTCCCAGGCTATAGTGTGACTGAACAGCTCTGCAGACTCAGCCATCTCGGTTCCACCATACTGTGCAGGGCGGATGGAGACTTGAGAGCTGGGAGAAAGCAAGTGTGATTGGGATGACAACTCAGAGGACTGGTGTTTTTTGGATGCGGTAGTTGAAGTTGAGGAGAGGGCACTTGTTGGACCACTTGAGATCCATTCAAGCATTTTCTTTTTTTGGGCAACATCTACCTTTGTTCCAGTTGTTCGTGTTCGTAAAAAAGGAAGCACATCCGATTGTCCACGGAAAGTAGTAGACATCTTACTTTTGCTGGAAGATGGCCTATCTTCAGCAGATGTTAATGGAGCTTTGCCACCTTCCCCACGGACACAAACTTTTTTTCCTTTTCCAACACGCCTGTTCCCCTTTCCACCAGCATCTGTCATTTTGCCACTCATTTTGCTAGCGACAAGATTGTCCACTTAAAATGTGGTAGTAAAAATTGAGAGGTGGTGTAGATTGCAGCGGTGGTCTACCTTTATTGACAGAAGAATAAACAACAATAACTATCCCAGACAATGAAACTATGGCCCTTAAAATGGCAGCACAGTTTGCTAGTATAATAGCTTAGTAATAATGAGTTTGAATGTGCAATGCAGAGGTGCTGCAAATATCTTTGCACTAGTGGGACACTAATGAAGTCCAACAGCCACTTTTAGGATGCCACTAAGTTTCTTCAGTGTTTGGTATTCTAATGGCTTTGTAACAATGAGCTTCAGTGTGCAATGCAGAGGTGCTGCAAATAGATTTGCACCAGTGGGACACTAATGAAGTCCAACAGCCACTTTTAGGATGCCACCAAGTTTCCTCAGTGTTTGGTATTATAATGGCTTTGTAACAATGAGCTTCAGTGTGCAATGCAGAGGTGCTGCAAATAGATTTGCACTAGTGGGACACTAATGAAGTCCAACAGCCACTTTTAGGATGCCACTAAGTTTCCTCAGTGTTTGGTATTATAATGGCTTTGTAACAATGAGCTTGAGTGTGCAATGCAGAGGTGCTGCAAATATCTTTGCACTAGTGGGACACTAATGAAGTCCAACAGCCACTTTTAGGATGCCACTAAGTTTCCTCAGTGTTTGGCATTATAATGGCTTTGTAACAGTGAGCTTCAGTGTGCAATGCAGAGGTGCTTCTAATAAATTTGCACCAGTGGGACACTAATGAAGTCCAACAGCCACTTTTAGGATGCCACTAAGTTTCCTCAGTGTTTGGTATTATAATGGCTTTGTAACAATGAGCTTGAGTGTGCAATGCAGAGGTGCTGCAAATATCTTTGCACTAGTGGGACACTAATGAAGTCCAACAGCCACTTTTAGGATGCCACTAAGTTTCCTCAGTGTTTGGTATTATAATGGCTTTGTAAAAATGAGCTTCAGTGTGCAATGCAGAGGTGCTGCAAATAGATTTGCACCAGTGGGACACTAATGAAGTCCAACTGCCACTTTTAGGATGCCACTAAGTTTCCTCAGCGTTTGCTATTATAATGGCTTAGTAACAATGAGCTTGAGTGTGCAAAGGGCAGGAGGGTACAGTGGCTGGGTTGTGGGTCAGTGTAGAGGAAAGGAAGCCTCACTTTCTATCCCTCCTAATGGTGAAATGCAGCAAGGAACTCCCTGACCTTAGCTACACAGACGCTCTTATATGTAGCTGTTAAACAGTGGTTTCCACGGACCTGACTGTCACCTATGGCTCTGAACCTGCTGAAATTAGCCCTTACAAGGGCTGAAAGAAACTTCTATCATTATTCTGTATAGTGCTGTGTGTAGAGCGTACACAGCAGTATTGGCGACAGGAGCTGCGTGAGAGGTGACTAACACCCAGACGCAGAAGGCAGATAATGCCGTGCTGGAACAAAATGTCCGTTTTTATAATGCAGGGACATGTGACATGGACATCCTATCACACATACTGTTGCTTCTCTGGCTAAAAGTCCACTTAGCTGTCTGTGTGTCTGGGATTGGCTGACATGCTGGCCCGCCCCACCACACGCGCGCTTAGGGAGGGAAGGAAGAACAGAAAAAAAAAAATGGCGATCGCCATTATCCCAGCAGCAGTGATCTGAACGCTCTGTTCACGCACACTAAACGCTGAAATTTCATAATAGTGTGAGTCACAGAGTGACTTACACTATTACAGCGGAAAGCCAGCTAGTAATTAGCTTGGCTTTTTTCTGCTAGAACCGTTCTCGAACGTAACTAGAACTATCGAGCTTTTAGCAAAAAGCTCGAGTTCTAGTTCGATCTAGAACAGCCCACAAAATCACTCGAACCACGAACTGGAGAACCACGAACCACGAACCGCGCTCAACTCTAGTAATCGGTACTTGTATTTTTGATGCATTTTGACAGTTTAGTTGAAACATAGTTACTAATTGAATCACCATTGTATAGTATTGTAACCATTATTGTATCCTTGGTGTAATGCATTATAGTCTTATACAGTATGTATCAATAACTGTCAATATCTATCCTAACTTCACCTCTGTATCTGACTTACCGGGGTCTGTGCACCCTTTCTGTATGCTCCTCTAATTCTTCTACCGTGCACTTGCTTATATATGAATAAATTATAATGAAAAATCTAATTAATGATAAAGATGGTTGATCGTGGTTTTATATTCATGGTGTGTACATCTGAACTGAGCACGCGATCATGGAACATGACTGCCTGCTGTGACCTTCAGGCAGAGAATGAATGAGCCGAAGCGATGAGCAGTGATGTCACTCAGGTTAGTTGCAGTCACAGCTGAGGTCCTCCACTTGTGACCGCAGGTAACCTGACCTCAAGGGACCTGAGGTGACCTCATTAAAGTCATGAACTCACTTGCATCTCCTGACAGAAAACCGCAGGGTTTTTTTGCCAAGAGATGCAGATTTGGTGCTGAAATGTTTACAACATATTCCTGCACGCTTTCTACACCTTTTGTCAAAATCATATCACTACCGCATTGTACGGCATGCAGTTTTGATGTGTTTTTAGCCAGAAGATGTAGATTGTGTGCATGAATATGGTGTAAAAATATAATCACCAAATTTGCATCTCTTGGCCTAAAAATGCAAAAAGATTGTTTTTTTTTCTGCCTGGAGGTGCAAATTTAGTGTTGAAATCTGGTGCAGACATTTTCAGCACCAAATTTGCACCTCCTGGCAAAAAAAAACATTTGTTTTGCACTTTTGGACCAAGGAATACAAATTTGGTGATTACATTTTTACACCATATTCATACACCCAATCTACACCTCCTGGCAAAAAAAAAAAAAACGCACATTTGCACCTCAAAGTACAAACTTGGTGCTGAAATCTAGTTCAGTCATTTCAGCATCAAATTTGTGCTTCCTGGCAGAAAACTGCACGGAAATGGCGTCAAAACCTTTTTTTTTTTTTGCTTTTTTGGGGCAAGAACTGCAAATTTAGTGATTACATTTTTACACCATATTCGTGCACCCAGTCTACACCTCCTGGCAAAAAAATGCATCAAAACCACATACAGTAGTGATGCGTTTTTTGCCACGAGGTGTAGATTGGGTGCAGGAATATAGTGTAAAAATTTCAGGACCAAATCTGCATCTCTTGGCAAAAAAAAAAAAGTTTTCTGCCATGAGATGCAGGTTTGTGAACCTGAGTTTATTAAGGTCTCCTGAGGTCCCCTAAGATCAGTTTTACCTGCAGTCACAGGTGGAGGACCGTGGGAAACTCTTGCTGTGACCGAAATAACCTGAATGACGTCACCGCTGATTACGCAACTCATTCATTTTCTGCCTGAACCTCCCAGTATTTGGTCATGTACCATGATCGCACGCTGTGACTTCAGATATGTAGCAGAGCTTGAATCATCATGGGGCATGGGACCTCATGTAGATTACTTCGGACCTGCAGTGGTGTTTTAGGATATTAATAAATTGGTGAAAGAGGGTTTTTTTCATTTTATTTCAAATAAAGGAATTTTTTGATGTTTGTGTTTATTTACTTTCACTTAGAGATAAGTAATGAAGGGGTCTCATAAACTATGGCTTAGTGGCAGCTGTGAGCTGTTATTGACCCCTTATTACCCCGATGGCCAGAGGAATTGGGAAGGGCTGGGTAAAGCACCAGGATTGTCGCATCTAATGGATGTGAAAATCCTGGGCAGCTGCTATTTTTAGGCTGGGGTGGGGTGGCCCAATAAGTATGCCAGAGAATACCAGCCCCCAGCTGTCAGGCTTTATCATGACTGAGTGTCAAAATTGTCGAGGACTGCATGCTGTTTTTTAAAATGATTTATTTAAATAATTAAAAAAAAGAGCTGCATGCAGTTTATCTTATTTTGATACACAGCTAAGATAAGCCAATGGCTGGGGGCTGCAGCCTGTAACCGTATGCTTTATCTGTGCCTGGTATCATAATACTCAGGGACCCTATGCCAAATATTTTATTTTTTTTATACCATACTATAGACCCTCAGACAGCACCTGTGATTGGAAGCGTCAGACACTGTCACACAGGCTGAGGGGCTTGTGTGACTGCAACCAATCACAGACACTAGGACAGCTGGTGGGCAGGGAAAGCAGTGCATACGCATGAGCAATAATGAGTGGTCCAGAAAATGAAAGAGAGACCGAGGGAGCAGTGTACAGCCGCATCAGAGCTTAGGTAAGTATGCAGAACTTGCTTCATTCTTATTTTCTATATTTTTCTTTTCGATTTTATTTTTTAATTTCTCGAGTGCCAGACCTGGATCAATACCTCGAAGAAGCTAGGGTGAAATAGCATTGTGGTGGAGGGACCTGTTTACCCAGACCCAGGCAGTTTACAGTCACCATTCTGGTAATTTTAGCACTTTATTTGCCTTTGGGTTTGTTTAATTATATAACTTATCAGTATTCTGTAGTGTGGATGCAGTGCATTATTATCTTTTGCTACGGTGCACTTTATGATTCTTCTGGCAGCTTATGTAGAGGTGCTAATTTATGTGTTTGCATAGTGTTTGCACTAGCTGCACTTTTTTTTCTGGGAAATTTATTGTGTCCCTCTCAGGAATATTATCTCTGTGTTTTATCTTAAAAAAAAAAATAAAAATAATAATATATATATATATTTTTTAGCATGAACCGCTTTCTGTTTCTTTCATTTGGGATGGGTTTTCTTTTTGTTGATCAATTACAAAGCATGCAAAGTTTTTCTTTTACCCAAGTCATTTAAAAAAAAAAGAAATCAGAAATTGTAAAAAAAAAATTGCTTGTGTTGCCATTTTCTTACAGCTTTTAAAGTTGCTTTACATGTGTCGATTTCTCATGCGATCGCATTTTCGATCGCACCCGCCCCCATCGTTTCTGTGGCATGGGCAATTTCTTGCCCGTGTCGCACAATGTTGTAACCCCCCCCGTCACACGTACGTACTTACCTTCCAAACGACCTCGCTGTGGGCCGCGAACATCCACTTCCTGAAGGGGGAGGGACGTTCAACGTCACAGCGACATCACACAGCGGCCGGCCAATAGAAGCGGAGGGGCGGAGATGAGCGGGACGTAAACATCCCGCCCACCTCCTTCCCGGCGGCCGCAGGTAAGCTGCAGTTCATCGTTCCCAGGGTGTCACACGGAGTGATGAGTTGTTTCAATTTTCATTGGAACAATGAACAACAGGAAGTTCGATTTTTAGAAAATGAGTGACGTGTCAACGATGAACGAGAAGGTGAGTATTTCTGCTCATTCATAGCTGTCACACGCTACGATATCCCTAACGATGCCGGATGTGCGTCACATACGACGTGACCCCGCCGACATCTCGTTAGATATATCGTAGCGTGTAAAGCCCGCTTTAGACCTTCAATTTTTGGGTGACACAGACATATGAGGGATTGTTTTTTGTGCCTTGATCCAACATTTTTACTGATATCATAGGTGTAGATATGATGGCTTGATCACCTCTTATTGTATTTCTTTGTGTCATTTCGGTATCTGACAATACACAATTCTACCTATACTGTTTACTGATCAGATTAATTAATTGTATATTTTTATAGATCAGACTTTTTCATCTATAACAAAACCACGTGTTTTTTTTTATTTCTTAAATTTTATCAGGTTCAAAAAATAAATTTAGTGTTTTGCTTTTTTTGCTTGTTTTTTTTAATCTTGCCTTTAATTTTAGGGCTACGTTCACACATTGCATCTTTTACTGGGCTTTTAGTGCATTTTAGAGGTCACAAAGATGCATCTAAATGCATGTATTTCCTTCTCTCAGCAAAGTCTATGAGATTTCTATTTTGCTGTATACGCAGTGCATCGTTTTTTTGGCTGCATCTTGGCTACAACCAAGATGCACCATCCCAGTGTTTTTGAGCCCTTTCAGTCAACAGATTGGACTTAAAAAAAATGTATTGGGCAAAATGTGGTAAAAACGCGGTATAAATATGTCACGAATGCTTCAAAAATGCATGCTTTTTCATGTGTTTTTGCCGCTGGTGCGTTTTTTGGGGCCAAAAACACTGCATCTTTGAGGTTAAGAAAAGATGCAGTGTGTGAACATAGCCTAAAGGTCTGTACTATCAGTGACACTTTACTGATTTTAGGTTTGAGCTTGGGAGGTTCAAGGTACAGCACTGTTTCCTCACCATTACTCTTAATTGTGTCATATAATTACTCCTGCACTCACTAAGGCCAATTTACATGAATTTTACTATGAGGGCGTTGTGGGTAACACAGTTTGTAATAATTAATAACTAACCCTTGAGTCAAATGATAAAACGTAGAATTAAATGTAAAAAAAACACAAAGATTTCTAAATTAGGTACAATTAATTAAGCCTAAACCATGGCATACTATGCAAGGAACTAAAAGGGCAAAAACTTGACAAGGCTTCCGGAGGTATAAGGAATGGGAGTTATGTAACATCATTAGCATTTGTCCTTTAAACTGACCTGTATTTTATATTAAGACTATGGGATGCCTGACTTCATATAAGGAGCTAATGCACAGACTTTGACTTTTACCGTATTTTCTAATTGGCAGTCCATGTCTTTTGTCAACACAGTGCTTCATTAAATTTTGTCCTTCAACCTCTTTCTCTCATGGTCTGACAAGATATGTCACGCTTCTGTAATCAAAAGCAAGACATATAAGAGCAAACTGTATACTGCTGTTCAATCTACAACGAGAGCAATGACATTAGGAAAGTCTATTTTAAAAATGTCAGCTTGTAAAAGATAGACAGACTTGTACACTACCATAGCAACACTCCTATGGAACTGTGTATCCTCTAAGCTGAAGAATGTGTAATAGAAAGAGTTAAATAGCCTTAATAAGCCCAATTACAGATATACAAAACTTAAGATAGGAACAAAATTAGTATATACCCTGCAATAGGTAAATAAATAGCAATAGTACATATAAATAACTTACGAACTTTAGCAAACACTTTTTGATGAAAAAAAACATAAAAGCCAATAGATAAAATCCCCTTTGAAATAGCCATTCCCATTATCTCTGAAGACATGGAAGAAAAAAGGTATAGACATTGACAACATAATCAACATAAACACATATATGTACGGTATATATCTATATATATATAATTATATATACATACTGTATATATATATATATATATATATATATATATATATATATACCGTATATATATATATATATATATATGTGTGTGTTTATGTTGATTATGTTGTATATACCTTTTTTCTTCCATGTATTTAGAGATAATGGGAATGGCTATTTCAAAGGGGCCATTACATCCTTTTCTCAACTAAAAGAGGAATTTAAATTATCTAACCTCAAAATCCCAAGCCTTCTTCCAATACATGAATATTTTAAAAATATATAAATCTATACAGTATATCACAAAAGTGAATACATCCCTCACATGTTTGCAAATATTTTATTATATCTTTCCATGGGACAACACTGAAGACATGACACTTTGATACAATGTAAAGTAGTCAGTGTACAGCTTGTATAATAGTGTAAATTTGATGTTCCCTCTAAATAACTCAACACACAGTCATTAATATTGAACCCGGTGGCAACAAAAGTGAGTACACCGTAAGTGCAAATGGCCAAATTGTGCCCAATTAGCCATTTTCCCTCCCCGATGCCATGTGACTCATTAGTGTTACAAGGTCTCAGGTGTGAATGGGGAGAAGGTGTGTTAAATGTGATGCTATCGCTCACACACTCTCACACTTGAAACTGGAAGTTCAACATGCCACCTCATGGCAAATAATTCTCTGAAGATCTGAAAAAAAAATTGTTGCTCTACATAAAGATGGCCTAAGCTACAAGAAGATTGCCAAGCCCATGAAATGGAGCTGCAGCATGGTTACCAAGGCTATACAGGAGTTTAACAAGACAGGATAGACTCAGAACAGGCCTTGCTATGGTCAACCAAAGAAGTCTGATGCACATGCTCTCTGTCATATGCAGAGGTTATCTTTTCAAAATAGATGTATGAGTGCTGCTAGCATTAGTGCAAAGGTTAAAAGACTTGAGGATCAGCCTATCAGTGCTCAGACTATACGCCGCACACTGCATCAAATTGGTATACATGACTGTCATCCTAGAAGGAAGCCTCTTCTAAAGATGATGCACAAATGACTCTGCAAACAGTTTGCTGAAGCCAAGTATACTAAAGGCCCCGTCACACTAAGCAACATCGCTAGCAACATCGCTGCTAACGAACAACTTTTGTGACGTTGCTAGCGATGTTGCTGTGTGTGACATCCAGCAACAACCTGGCCCCTGCTGTGAGGTCGTTGGTTGTTGCTGAATGTCCTGGGCCATTTTTTAGTTGTTGCTCTCCCGCTGTGAAGCACAGATCGCTGTGTGTGACAGCGAGACAGCAACAACTAAATGTGCAGGGAGCAGGAGCCGGCTTCTGCGGAGGCTGGTAACCAATGTAAACATCGGGTAACCAAGAAGCCCTGTCCTTGGTTACCCGATATTTACCTTTGTTACCAGCCTCCTTCGCTCTCACTGTCAGTGCCGACTCCTGCTCTGTGCACATGTAGCTGCAGCACACATCGGGAAATTAACCCGATGTGTGCTGTAGCTAGGAGAGCAGGGAGCCAGCGCTAAGCAGTGTGCGCTGCTCCCTGCTCTGTGCACATGTAGCTGCAGCACACATCGGGTAATTAACCCGATGTGTGCTGTAACTAGGAGAGCAGGGAGCCAGCGCTCAGTGTGCGCTGTTCCCTGCTCTCTGCACGTGTAGCTGCGTGCGCTGGTAACCAAGGTAAATATCGGGTTGGTTACCCGATATTTACCTTAGTTACCAAGTGCAGCATCTTCCACGCGGCGCTGGGGGCTTGTCACTGGTTGCTGGTGAGCTCACCAGCAACTTGTGTAGCGACGCTCCAGCGATCCCTGCCAGGTCAGGTTGCTGGTGGGATCGCTGGAGCGTCGCAGTGTGACATCTCACCAGCAACCTCCTAGCAACTTACCAGCGATCCCTATCGTTGTTGGGATCGTTGGTAAGTTGCTTAGTGTGACTGGACCTTAAGGACAAGGATAGCTGGAACCATGTCCTGTGGTCTGATGAGACCAAGATAAATTAGTTGATTCAGATTGTGTCAAGCGTGTGTGGTGGCAAGCAGATGAGGAGTACAAAGTGTGTTGCCTACAGTCAAGCATGGTGGTGGAACTGTCATGCTTTGGTTCCGCATGAGTGCTGCCGGGTGGGTTCATTGAGGGAACCATGAATGCCAACATGTACTGTGACATAATAAAGCAGAGCATGATCCCCTCCTTTCAAAACCTGGACTACAGGGCAGCATTCTAACATAATATCACAACCCCCAAACACATCTCCAAGATAACCACTGCCTTGCTAAGAAACTGAGGATAAAGGTGATGGACTGGCCAATCATATGTATATAGAAAAGGGACCACTAAATAAATAAATAAATAAATAAAGCCAAAATTTAGAGGGTGTTATATCATGTAAAGTAAATAACAGTTGCAAAATAAAAGATGAAAGACAATACCTAAGAGATGAGCACACCTGAATACCAATAAAAGAAAACACTCTAAAAACAATTTAAAAAAACTATGATTTCATAAATGACAACCGAATAGGTTCACAGTAAGCCAATCTGGAGTAGAATCTACATTAACCCCTTAACGACCCATGACGTACTAGATACGTCATGGATCGTGTGCCGGTAAGCCCCGCCCCCTGCCGCCGGCAGGCGGCGGCGATCGGCGCACATATCAGCTGTTATCAACAGCTGATATGTGTGCCTGCTAGCCGCGGGTGGAATCGCTTCCACCCGCGGCCATTAACCCCTTACATTTCGCTGCCAAAGTCTTGGCAGCGATATGTATATGGGCGCCGCCATGACAGTGACTTACCCCGCCCCCGCCGGAAGTCACGTGACATGATCACGTGACTTTCGGCGGTTGCCATGGTAGCACAGGGTCATGTGATGACGCCTGTAGCTAACATGAGTCACTTCCTCTCAATGCCGGAATACAGCCGGCATTGAAAGTGAAGCAGCAAATCTGCAGTTCTCAGCTCTGTAGCTGAGATCTGCAGATAGTGCAGAGCGATCGGATTGCTGATCGCAATAGCCCCCTAGGGGGACTAGTAAAATAAAAAAAAAAAGTTAAAAAAAAGTTTTAAAAAATTAAAAAAAAATAAAAAAACCTAAAAGTTCAAATCACCCCCCTTTGACCCCATTGAAAATTAAAGGGTTAAAAAAAAAAAAATACACACATATTTGGTATCGCCGCGTTCAGAAATGCCCGATCTATCAAAATATAAAATCAATTAATCTGATCAGTAAACGGTGTAGCGGCAAAAAAATTCCAAACGCCAAAATTACGTTTTTTGGTCGCCGCAAATTTTGCGCAAAATGCAATAACAGGCGATCAAAACGTAGCATCTGCGCAAAAATGGTACCGTTAAGAACGTCAGGTCGAGATGCAAAAAATAAGCCATCACTGAGCCTCAGATCCTGAAAAATGAGAACGCTACGGGTTTTGGAAAATGGCGCAAAACGTGCGCCACGTTTTTCGGACCAGCTTGTGAATTTTTTTTAACCCCTTAGATACAAGTAAACCTATACATGTTTGGTGTCTACAAACTCGCACCGACCTGAGACATCATACCCACACATCAGTTTTACCATATAGTGAACACGATGAATAAAATATCCCAAAAACTATTGTACAATCCCACTTTTTTTGCAATTTTTCCGCACTTGGAATTTTTTTGCCGTTTTCCAGTACACTATATGGTAAAACTTATGGTTTCATTTAAAAGTACAACTCGTCCCGCAAAAAACAAGCCCTCATATGGCACGATTGATGGAAAAATAAAAAAGTTACGCCTCTCGGAAGAAGAGGAGCAAAAAACAAAAACGCAAAAACGGAAAGTGCCCGGGGGCTGAAGGGGTTAATCAATGTCACAAAAAGGGGATTATAACAATGGATATTCCATAGTCCACACACAGAAAGAATATGAAATACAATATCAAATAGTACCCATATTTAACACAGAAAATTTGGGTGTATCTTCCCCGTTGGTGGGATGACAATAACTTAGAACCCACTAACAAATAATATCCAAAGGCCCCCTATGTGGTGCAACATTTTTTATATCTTTGCATCGGACCATATGACACTCTTTATACAATGTAATATAGTGTACAGCTTGTATAACAGTGTAAATTTGGTGTGCCCACTAAATAACTCAACACAAAGCTATTAATGTTGAAACTGCGGACAACAAAAGTAAGTACACCCCTAAGTAAAATGACAAATGGTGCATAAAGTGTCAATATAAGTATTTTATGTGGTCACCATTATTTTCAAGCACTGTCTTTACTCTCTTGGGCATGGATTTCACTAGATCTTCACAGGAGAAACTGCAATCCTCTTCCACTCCTCCATGATGACATCACAGAGCTGGTGGATGTTAGAGACCTTGCGCCCTTTTTCACAAAAGGACAGATAAAAAAAAGTATATCAAACTAGAAGTTTCCCAGAAAATATACTTATTTTAAAATAGAACCTTTAATATTATTAAAACCACGTATCTGGAATTGGTAAATTTTTACAAAAAAAAGAATAAAAATGACAGCATACTAATGTAAATAGGATATTGTGCTACTGTATCAAAAATTAGGTAAGTAAAGAGACACAGGTGGATAATCCTTATATATGGCTCTTCTATCCTTGGATATCCCTACAGCGGAGAATAGCACCCTAATAGATGCAAGTGGCGCCCTTGCTCACCAAAGAATGACCCTGTTGGGCCCTCAGTGTTCCCATTGCTTATGTGTCAAATGTTTCCCACCAACAGATAAATATAGCCTGGGTAGATAGATGCCAATAACGTTTTAGATAACAGTAGTGTTTGAGATAACCAATTCAGATGTCATTACTAACTTTTTATCATTCAATGGTGCAGAAAGAATAGGCAATAGCTTAAGGTTCACCACCCAATATAGGCAGAAATCCTCTCAGCTTCCCAAAACGCACACTGATATAAAATACATGTGAATTTGTCTCTTATAATACATTTCTAGTTGTCTTAAACCAAGAGAGGTCTAAATGTGATATTGCATTTCTAAAATCACTATGCTCTACACCAAAGGGTAATCGCCTCAGCTGGTGCTCACCATCAAATATCACAGTAAATATGTGCCATAAAGTTAACTGGAGGAAAGTATTACAGACACAATGGTCACCATATAGTGTATCACTGACCACTAATGAGTAGATATGTGTCTATGGACATTTAGTATGTCGATTGTAAAGAAATCATGTACTCCATATTTAAGGCCCCGGTTGTTGTTTGTATAAAAACTTGAAGTCCTTTAATATTTTGCGCATTAGGCTAGATGCATTTCCCCCTTTATTTTGTGTTCATCAGGAAGATAATGTGATATGAACTTATCTGGTGGATGACCAACTTATCTGGTTGATGATCGGAATGCTAATATCACACATTTTACTAAAAGATTCCTCGACAAGAAGGATGTTATCAATACCATGGATGGCAAGAAGAACAAATTAATCAATTTTGGAACAAATCAAGCCAGGCGTGTCACTCGAAGCAAGAATCATCAAGCTAAGATTTGGCTACTTTGGACACATCATACGAATTGAGCAATCATTGGAGAAGGACATCATGGTAAGAAGAATAGAAGGAACAAGGCAAAGAAGAAGACTAGCAACCCAATGGCTTGAGGCAATCAAGAAAATGGCAGAGAAAACGGACCATATCAGATGGTGCTGCCGGATGTTGTGGCATGCTGAGGAAGGTTATACACATTTCAGTCAGACTAACCCTCCCCTCTGAGGTGGTGCCAGTGGCCTAGCTGCATTGATGACATCTTCCCCCTCTGCCTTTTGCTTCCACTTAGCCCCTGCTGTCAGATGGGAATGCTATCAGTAGTGCGTGTACCATCATGCGGTTGTATTCCCGCATTTTCTAATCCCACTTCAGTGACTAAAAATGATAGCATGGTGTCCTTGTAGATAGAATCCAGCACAGTGGCTACCCAGTAATCAGCACTGATAATAACAATCCGGGCAACACAGCATTCACTGCACATGCACAGTGGCACGTATTCGCTCATGTGTGCCAGGTTGCCCAGTGGAAAAGACAAGCTGTCCTCTGTGTGCGGTGCCATTGGTGTTCCCTGTATCCCCCAGCCATGCTCCAGTGATGCCCATGAGCTCTTTTGAGTGCCACTCTACTGTGAACACCCCTTCTCCTCGTCCTCCAAAAAGTGTCTCCTGGCTGCACAGTTGTGTACCTGGCCACTGTTAGTACAGGAACCCACGATCCATGTGGGGATGACTGGCCTGATAATGATGTGAATTTTACCTGTTACTCCTCCTCTTCCTTCTGTGCCACCATCTCATACATCATCACCTGAAGCATTTTTTCAAGGAGGTATACCAGTGGGATAGTAACGTTGATGTTGGCATAATCAGGACCATGTTCATTGCATACTCGAAGCAACACGGCATGGCACACATGTCCTTCATGGAGACCCACTCAGTCGTGAACTGGTGCTATTCCACAGAGCTATTTACCTGTGCGTGCTGCAGCTGAAACTCTACTATTGCCTGCTGTTGCACGCACAGTCTCTTCAGCATATGCAAGATGGAGTTCCACCTTGTGGGTACGTTGCATATAAGGTGGTGAGCGAGAAGATTGACGTGATGCTGAAGCAAGGGTGAGAATGCTGAAAAAGTACTCAGATGGTCCACACTTTCAGCAGCAGCGTTGACATCTCAGAGTAATATTTCAGGAAGCTCTGCACAACCAGACTCAGCATATGCACCATTCAAGGCATGTGTGTCAAACTGGCTAGGCCCAGAGACACTACAACACTCCACACAGCCATAATGGAAAGTTCAGTTGAACCAACCACTTATTGGTTTCTTGTTTGATCACTGTCCACAACTCCTACACAATGGGGGATATTTCCCCCAAACAGATGAGTTTCAGAATAACCTGGTGTTGTTGTTTGTTTTTCCTTGGCTGTGCTCAAGTTGGTGGTGCAGGTGTTATGCTGACTGGATGAGGATGCGGTGGAAGAAGCAGAGTAGTAGGAGGAGGCAAGACAAACAGTGAAATATCCAGTAATCCTCAGTGATGGTAGGACATGTGCCAGAACGACTACTGCCTCAGGGCCAGCCGCCACTACATTTACCCAGTGTGCAGTTATAAAGATATAATGTACATTCCCATGCTAACTGGTCCACATATTGGTGGTTATGTAGACCTTGCCAGTGATGGTGTTATGCAGTGCACACCCGATTTTGTCAGGAACATGATGCAATGCTGGAAGACATGTACAGCCACCGCCATAAGTGTCCGTCTCCACCAGCCAGAATGGCCAGGAATTTTGAAATGCTGTCATTCAGGTCCAAGGCTCATGGGTGGGTAGAGGGTACTTTCTCTCCAGTGTTTGGGGTATGGACAACTGAATACTTTCATGGTATGATGTGGAGATGCTCGGTCCACTACTGATGGTGATTGTGCTGTCACATCCTCTCTTTGCAGCAAGCCCTTTGGCCCTGTTGCTAGGGAGTGGGAGGAAGATTCCGAGACCACAGCAGAGAAGGGAGAAGGAGGAGCCTTGAATCTTTCCTGTTTTTCAGGTGTCTGCTCCATTGTAGCTCATGCTTTGCAGTCAGTTGCAGGTGGTGAAGTTAAGAACATTCATGCCTCGCTTCAGACTCTGACAGCACAGCGTGCAAACCACCAGGGTCTTATCGTCATCACATTGACTGAAGAAATGCCATGCCAGGTAGTTTATTTGACCTGGCTTTTGTGTGCTTAGTTTGTCTACGTGGTGGGCAGTAGCAGCTGATGTACTGACTATGGGCCATCCCTGTGCTTTTGCACCCTGTTCCCTCTTTTGCTATGCAGCTGGGGCCTGACCACCTTCTCTTTCTTCGAACTGCACTCTTCACTTGGATGGCCCTCCCTCCATGTGGGGTCTAGAACCTCATCATCATCAGCACCATCTTCCAGCCACTCTTCTCCCCTGGCCACCTTGTTGTTTTGCACGCTGCAAAAAGCCGCAGCAGTTGGCACCTGTGTTTTGTCATCATCAGAGATGTGAATTAGCTTTCCTACGTCCTCATCCTCAAACACAACAAGTGGTTGGGCATCAGTGCACTCAATCTCTTCCACTTGTGGGGTAGGGCCAGGTGGATTGTCATGGAACCCCAGCCAGCGGACTAATCTAAAAGTGAAGTGACTGCTGCATAACTTGGGGCTGAGTCTGCTTGGCTGATTTGCAAGGGAATGAGTAGAAAGACCAAGGGTCGCAGGTGCAAACTCTGCCCATCAGCAAGGGACTGGGTGGAAGACAAAGCGAAGGAACTGTAGGCACTCTCAGCCATCTAATCTAAAACTGCTTCTACTTGTTCTGGCGTGACTATTTGTCCAGCAGTACTCAGGGCTACAAAGTTACGCAGAGCATACACCAGAGAAAGGTATTTCATTTGAGTGCATAGCAGGCACAGATCGACCACGTCTTCTCCCTGCAGCAGCTGCACCACCTATTTGATAGTCTCCCCATTCTTTTCACCCCAAAAAATTGCACAGTAGGGAAGGGAGGGAGAGAGTGCCCAGAAAATTATTACACAGTTAGAACACTCTACCCCAGGCTCTGTAAGGGCACTCTGCACCAGGTTATGTTAGGACACTGCACTAGGCTCTGTTAGTGTACTGTGCACCTGTGACGCCCTGGGCAAGCCAGGGGTCACAGGTCATCACATCACCACACCCTACATCCCAGTTAGGAACACCAAAGCTACTCAAATCCTTGTTGCCTTCCTCCAGGGGCTGATGTTCACACCAGGGGGTGGGCCAGGCAGTTGGCTCCGCCCACCGAGGAGTACACAGCCCTGGAGGCGGGAGGAACCAGGCAGAACAGTTAAGGGAGTGAAGGAGTAAACAACTAAGTGAAAGTGAAGTGGTAGTGGAGCAAAGAAGAAAAGGAACAAAAGTGAACGTAGAAAGACCTGAAGTTAGTCCAGCTAAGTGCAGGACAGTGTCAGCAAGGTCAGCAACAGCGGTGATCGTCTGGAGGGGGGACTGCTCGGAGGTTGCTGGAAGGACCGCGGACGGGTAGTGGCCCGGCGGTCTGGAGCAGTATACGAAGGACAGTCAGCACCAGGGCAGGGGCCTCTCGGACCCCGGCAAGGCTAGGAGTCGCCATAATTTGCCGAATCCGTCAGTGAAGGGGACGTCGATCCCCCAACAACCAAGTCCCGACTGAAGGCAAAAGTCCAACCATTAAGGAGGAACACCGCCACCGCCAGGGCACCAGTTCCTCAGGGCCAGCGTCTGCGGGCAATAGAGGGCTCCTCCGGCCCATATCCAAGCCGGGGAGCGGGTTACCGGTGGGAACCCATTGCTACCAACAGAGAAACACTAGGTGCAGGTCAAAGGGACATCACCGTTACCTACTGGGAGAGCAAGTGCAGCCGTCCGTGGGAACCGTCTTTCCAGCCGTGTGGTTTACCGTAAAACTGTGTCAACGTCTCAGGCTGAGTGAGTACCACAGTGTCGCAAGGCACAGCGCTGCCCCCGCGTCCCTGCGCCCACCAGGCCCTGCACCTTCCACACCATCACTGGGCCCCGGGATCACCAACCCCTACCCACGGAGGGGCAACACAACACCTGGCTGCTCCGCATCACCACTCCCGGGATCCCCATATTGAGCAGCGGTGGTGCTACAAATCACCACAACCGTGGGTGGCGTCACGGACAATAGACTATATCCCAAAACCCAATCCCCTTTCACTCATGGGCGAGGAGCGCCGCTCGAAAACCCCCGGGATCCGGCCCACCGCTCGAGCCACCACTGAGCAGCAGCAGCCGGACCCGAGCAGAGGGGTGAGCAAGGTGCCGGCACCCTCCTCCCCGCCCGCGACAACTTGGCGTCACGAACAGGATCTTACCGCTCTGCCGTTGGGTAGAGGTGCGCCTTGTGACCGCCGGAGGTATCCGGCTGAAAATTTCCAGAAGTCGCCATCTTTGGCACGAAAAGTTTCCGCTCGAGCGTCTTCTCGAGTAGCAAAGGCGCGAAGGCCAAAACTCCGCCCCAATAAAGGAGTGGCCGGAAAGAAGCTAAGGGGGACGGAAACAAGATGTCTGCGCCCGACGGAGCCGCCGGAGGAGCGGTGGTCGCAGCCGCAGTGGCACCCGCGGATGGGAATGGGCCTGCCCAGGTCCCGGCCGCACTGGCGGGAGGTGCCGCGGCCCCCGCGCTCGCTCAGGTCATGCCGTTCTCCTTGCCCTATGCGCCCGGAGCTGCCTGGCTACCGCAGTATGACGGGAAACCGGATGCCTTACAGGCCTTCCGGAAAAAGCTTAACTCGTTGCTAGAGCTGTACCCCCTGACTGATAAGCAACGTGCAGCGATAGTGCTAGGCCAGTTAACCGGTGCGGCTGAGCAGGAAGCGGAGACCTGGGCCGAGGGGGACCGGCTCTCTGTAGCCACCATCTTTGAGAAGCTACAGACTGCCTTCGAGACCCGGACTGAAGCTGAGCTGAGGATGCAGTTTTACCAGTGCCGGCAACGGGCTGTGGATAGCATTCGGGACTATGCTTTACGTCTGCAAACCGCCCTCCGCACGCTGAAGCGGGTGAATCCTATTAATGAGGCGGATAGCAACAAGATGTTAGTAGAGCAATTTGCGCAGGGGATAAGGTCCCCTGAGGATCGTAAACAACTCCGGCTGTGGGCCCTGGAACACCCTGATGTGGACTTTGCTGTGTTAAAGGAACGGGCCATTAAAGCACTACAGCCCCCAGCCTCCGAAGCCCTGGAGCCAGCCCCGTAGCCCATCGAGACAGCTCCCGTGGTGGTGGCCCCTGCTCTACCAACCTCTCCAACGCCTGCAGCCCCAAGCAGCACTATGGAGGAACTGGCAGCCCAGGTCCGTCGCATGGACGGAGACCTCGCCAAGATTCCTGCTGCATGCCAACCGTTGACCAGATCTCAGCCTTCAGCACCGATCCAGCTTGCCGACAGCCCTGAAGATGTCCCCTGGATGCAGCGAAGAAGTAATAACAACCCGAGGAGCAGGCCTCCCATCTGCTACAAGTGCCGTAAGCCTGGGCACTACATCCGAGAGTGCCCGTTAAACGAGCAACCCCTGGGGCCCCGGGCCAACCCTCAGGAGTAGAACCCCGTGGCCCCTCGGACTGGCAGGACCGGTATATTGGGGCCCGACCCATTATTCCCGTGGTTGTGGACGGCATACCGGTGATGGCTCTCTTGGACACTGAATCTCAGGTAACTACCATACCATATACGTTGTACCAGCGGTATTGGGGGATAGACTAGCTGGCACCCCCAGATACTAGTATAACGCTAATTGCTGCCAATGGACTCCCATTGACCCAAGTGGGGTATAAACAGGTGGCTATGACAGTAGGGCAAGCTGAACTGCAATACCAGGGTATGATTGTGATCATAAATGAACCCAGTGATCATAACCCGAAAATAGTGCTAGGAACCAATGTGATGGAGCACTGTATGGGTGATGTGTTGGCCCTACTGCAGCAGCTGGCCGCCACGGCGGCGGGGAGCCGACAGAGGGCTGTGCAGCGAGAGATCCGAGCCTTGATGTACCGCCAGCATGTAAACTCAACAGGAGGAGAGATTGGTGGAGTGAGAGTGATGGATGTGGCCCCGTTGCTTGTGCCCCCTAGGAGTGAGATGATGATTTGGTGTAGAGCAGCAGTAGGGCCTCAGGGGCGTGACTACCCTGCCATGATGGAGCCCATACCCTCTGAGCACTGGCCCACGGTAATGGCCGCCCGAGGGGTGGTAGACGTGAAGAAGGGGAGAGTGCCCGTGAGGGTGCTGAACTGTGGGGAGGAAGAAGTCAGGCTTCCCCGGTATGCCACCATTGCCAAGCTACTCACCCTAGATCCCCACACCATCCACGAAGCCAGTCCCTCAGTCTCCCCACCTACTACCAGCACTTCCCCGCTGCAAGGGGAGGTAAGTGAGTGGCACCAACAGCTACACGTGGGCACTGATGATACCCCTATACATCACAAAGCAGGGGTATACAGGGTGGTGCGGGAGTACGAACAGGTTTTCAGCAAACACCCACTAGACTTTGGGCAGATCAAGGGGGTTCAACAACATATCCCCACCGGAGAACACCCCCCTATCAAAGAGAGGTACAGGCCTATTCCCCCTGCACATTATCAGTGTGCCAAGGATATGTTGAGGAATATGAAGGAGGCAGGGGTTATTCGGGACAGCTGTAGTCCCTGGGCCGCTCCATTGGCACTGGTCAAGAAGAAGGATGGTACCATGCGGATGTGTGTGGACTACCGGAAAATTAATCAGATAACCCATAAAGATGCCTATCCATTGCCCCGGATTGAAGAGTCTTTGGCCGCGCTGAGAACTGCAAACTACTTCTCTACCCTTGACCTCACCAGTGGGTACTGGCAAGTGGCCGTGGCCCCGGAAGATCGGGAGAAAACCGCCTTCACCACCCCGATGGGGCTCTGTGAATTTAATAGTATGCTGTTCGGGCTGTGCAATGCCCCAGGAACCTTCCAACGGCTGATGGAGTGCTGTCTGGGACACCTAAACTTCGAGACCGTCCTATTGTACTTCGATGATGTGATTGTTTACTCCCAGACGTATGAAGCCCATCTGGAGCACCTGGCCGAAGTGTTTGCGTCCCTTGCCAAATACGGGATGAAGTTGAAGCCCTCTAAGTGCCACCTGCTGAAACCCAGAGTGCAGTACCTGGGGCACGTGGTGAGTGCAGAAGGTGTTGCCCCTGACCCTGAGAAGATCACTGCCATCCAGGGCTGGCCAAGACCAACCACCGTGAGGGAAGTAAGGCAGTTTCTGGGTCTGGTGGGGTACTACCGGCGCTTTATCAAAGGGTACACGAAGATGGCTGCCCCCATGCAAGATCTCCTCGTGGGACAGACCAAAGGTGGTAGACCCATCGGAACCCCACTGGTGTGGGAAGAAAAGCATGAGGAATCCTTCTGCCAGCTGAAAGCGGCCTTGACCGGAGAAGAGGTCCTGGCGTATCCTGACTATGGCTGCCCGTTCATCCTCTACACAGACGCCAGCAATGTGGGGCTCGGAGCAGTCCTGTCCCAGGTCCAGAATGGGAAAGAGAAAGTGATTGCTTATGCTAGCCGGAAGCTTCGGCCAACTGAAAGGAATCCGGAGAACTACAGCTCCTTCAAGCTCGAGCTTCTGGCATTGGTATGGGCTATCACAGAGAGATTCCGTCACTACTTGGCCGCAGCAAAATTCACCGCTTTCACGGACAACAATCCGTTGACTCACCTGGATACGGCCAAGTTGGGCGCGTTGGAGCAGCGGTGGGTGGCCCGGCTAGCCAACTATGACTTCACCATCAAGTACCGTGCTGGTCGTGTCAACATTAATGCTGATGCACTCTCCCGAATGCCCCATTTGTCAGAAGAAGGGTGCGAGGATGATGACCTCGAGGAGATCGAGTTGCCTGCATTTCACCAGCCCTCAACCGAGAGGATACAGGTACACCAACAACGGGTGGACTTGGACCCACGGCCCAGCCAAGAGTGGCAGGAAGCTCAAAACCAGACGCCGGCTGTCCGCCTCGTCAAGACCCTGGTGGAACAAGGTGCTGCTGGGATAGACCCTGCCGCCCCGGCTGAAGCCCAGCGCTTGTGGAAAGAACGGAAGCGGCTGTATCTACACCAAGGGAAGCTGTACCGTGAGCTGATCAACCCGAAGACTCATGAGAAAATCTGCCAGTTGGTTATTCCCCAAGCTGATGTGGCTACTGTTTTGCAGGCATACCACGATGGTGCTGGGCACTTCGGGCGGAAAAAGCTGGAGATGCTGGTGAGAGAGCGGTTCTACTGGAGTGGGATGCTGGAGTCGGTAGAAGCCTGTTGCCGGGAGTGTGGCCATTGCACGCTGAGGAGGAAGGACGAGACCAGCCAGAGGGCACCCCTGCACCCAATCATCACACATCAGCCGCTGGAACTGGTCGCCCTAGATCATGTCAAGCTCACCCCCAGCCGAAGTGGGTACGCCTACGCATTGACCATCGTAGACCACTATTCAAGATTCATGGTGGTTGTCCCCATCAAGGACCTAACTGGTCGAACTGCTGCTCGAGCGTTCCAGGCTTATTTCTGCCGCCCACATGGATATCCAGAAAAAGTGCTTACTGACCAAGGCCCGGCTTTTGAAGCGGAGGTGTTCCACGAGTTTTGCCAGTTGTACGGCTGTAAGAAAATCCGGACCACCCCTTACCATGCCCAGACCAACGGCATGTGTGAGAAGATAAACCACTTGGTCCTGGGACTCCTCAAGATGTTGCCGCTGGAAGAGCGGAACCTGTGGCCGGAGAAGCTACCCGACTTGGTCGATATGTACAACAATATCCCGTCCAGCTCTACAAAGTGCACCCCAGCATACCTAATGAGGGCTCGTCCCGGCCGCCTGCCGGTGGACCTGGAAATAGGGTTGGAATCCCCGGAAGCACTCCCTTCGACAGCTGAATGGGAAACTCGGCGGAGAACACAATACCGGCAGATTCAGGAGTATGTGGAGAAGAACCTAAGTCGAAGCCGAGAACAACAAGAGCAGCGATTCAACCAGAAAGCGTCTGCGGGCCCTTTCCAGCCAGGAGATGTGGTGTTAAAACGGAAGAGGAAGACCCACAAGCTGGATGATCAATGGGAACCAACCCCATACGTCATACAACCCACAGGGTGGGAAGATGGGAAGGCCTACCGGATCAGTCGTGACCAAGGGGGCACTTTGGCCACGGTTTCCCGGGACCATCTGAAAAGGTGTCCACCAGCATTGAGGGCGACGGCTGACATACCAATTCCTCCACCAGCGGAGAAGGCAAAAGAGGTGATCCACACTGTGATGGGTGACTTCCCAGCAGACTGGCCTACACAGAACGGCGCGGTGATTCTTCCAGTGATACTGTTCCCACAACCTGTGGATGAAGAAGTGGTGGAAGCGGTCGACCGTGAGCCAGAACCGGTGCCAGTGCCCAGGGATGAACCTGTACCCAGCTCCCCTATGCCTCCGCCTGCCCCACACGATAGAAGGGAGGAGGAACCGGTTGTTCCCTCTGCCCCACTCCATAGCCCCATTGACACCGGACCCCGAAGGTCCACCCGTCCCAACCTAGGTAGACCCCCACTTAGGTACAGGGAGACTGTCCTTTAAAGAGGGGGGGTCAGGAAGTCTGTGTGCGTTCATGTTGAAAAAAGTTTGAAAGTGTTGAAAATGATAAGCAAAATAATAACCGAAGTTTAACCAGATTCACAGTGATTGAACCGGCCGGAGCCGGCACCGTTGTCCCCGTGGGGACCGTTTAAAAAGTTGCATGGGAACTATCCATGGACAAGCCCGTGAACTTGCAGGGCAACCACAAACGTTAAGTGGCTTGTAAATATTTTGTTTTACCGTACCGTTTTCCGCAGTTGCCGCCTCCAGAGAGGCAGGTTGGAGGGAGGGCCCTCAGCAGAGCAGGCTGGGCCCCAGCCACCAAAGGAACCGGTGGCTACCCTCTGGAGGGGAAGGACAGATCCCGCTCGGGTAACTGGTGCTGGACTTGGGTCAAGGGGTGCTGCCTGGGCTTTAGGGGCAGCATCAGGGCCAGGTTGCTTGGGTGGGAGAGAGCGGAAACCGTACCCGTAAAACCGTTTAGTAACGTTTAAGAAATGTGCCTCCCGTTGTGGGATGATGTTATGCTTTATATGTTTACTTTTTACCTTTTTTTCAGAAATATAAAACCGGTGTTGGACGGGCAGCCTGCGGACGGTCTGCATTTTGCTAAGGGGGAATGTGACGCCCTGGGCAAGCCAGGGGTCACAGGTCATCACACCACCACACCCTACATCCCAGTTAGGAACACCAAAGCTACTCAAATCCTTGTTGCCTTCCTCCAGGGGCTGATGTTCACACCAGGGGGTGGGCCAGGCGGTTGGCTCCGCCCACCAAGGAGTACACAGCCCTGGAGCAGGGAGGAACCAGGCAGAACAGTTAAGGGAGTGAAGGAGTAAACAACTAAGTGAAAGTGAAGTGGTAGTGGAGCAAAGAAGAAAAGGAACAAAAGTGAATGTAGAAAGACCTGAAGTTAGTCCAGCTAAGTGCAGGACAGTGTCAGCAAGGTCAGCAACAGCGGTGATCGTCTGGAGGGGGGACTGCTCAGAGGTTGCTGAAAGGACCGCGGACGGGTAGTGGCCCGGCGGTCTGGAGCAGTATACGAAGGACAGTCAGCACCAGGGCAGGGGCCTCTCGGACCCCGGCAAGGCTAGGAGTCGCCATAATTTGCCGAATCCGTCAGTGAAGGGGACGTCGATCCCCCAACAACCAAGTCCCGACTGAAGGCAAAAGTTCAACCATTAAGGAGGAACACCGCCACCGCCAGGGCACCAGTTCCTCAGGGCCAGCGTCTGCGGGCAATAGAGGGCTCCTCCGGCCCATATCCAAGCCGGGGAGCGGGTTACCGGTGGGAACCCATCGCTACCAACAGAGAAACACTAGGTGCAGGTCAAAGGGACATCACCGTTACCTACTGGGAGAGCAAGTGCAGCCGTCCGTGGGAACCGTCTTTCCAGCCGTGTGGTTTACCGTAAAACTGTGTCAACGTCTCAGGCTGAGTGAGTACCACAGTGCCGCAAGGCACAGCGCTGCCCCCGCGTCCCTGCGCCCACCAGGCCCTGCACCTTCCACACCATCACTGGGCCCTGGGATCACCAACCCCTACCCACGGAGGGGCAACACAACACCTGGCTGCTCCGCATCACCACTCCCGGGATCCCCATATTGAGCAGCGGTGGTGCTACAAATCACCACAACCGTGGGTGGCGTCACGGACAATAGACTATATCCCAAAACCCAATCCCCTTTCACTCACGGGCGAGGAGCGCCGCTCGAAAACCCCCGGGATCCGGCCCACCGCTCGAGCCACCACTGAGCAGCAGCAGCCGGACCCGAGCAGAGGGGTGAGCGAGGTGCCGGCACCCTCCTCCCCGCCCGCGACACACCAAGCAATGTAAGGATACTGTGCACCAGTCTTAGTTAGGGTAATCTAGACCAGGCTCTGTCAAGTACTCTGTACCAATCTGTTAGGGTACTTTGCACTAGGCTCTGCAAGGGTATTGTGCCCCAGTCTGTTAGGGTACTCTGCAACACACTCTATTAGGACATTCTGCACCATGCTCAATTAGGGTACTCTTCACCAGTCTTTGTTAGGGCACCCTGGATTAGGCTCTGTTAGAGTGCTCTGCACTAGGTTCAGAACAGATTCACGGTGCCTCCCAACTTCAATTTGTACAGACCGGGTCACATGATGCATCGGGCAATCACAGCCATGTGTCACATGTGTGTTGCAGGTGGGGGCCAGACCGTAGCTAAGGGGCTGCTCGGGGATGCTCGGATCCGGGGTTTTCCTGTGGCTCCAGTGGGAACCGGACCCAGGCTCGAGCAGCGGTCCGCCGCCCACAAGTGAAAAAGGGATATTTACAGGGGAATGTCTGTGACGCCACCCATGGGTTGCGGTGATGAGATGGTGGCACCGCCGTTGCCTCTGGGGACCGTGCCCGGGACTGATGGAGCGGGGCAGCAAGGTGGGGTCCCCTCCACGGGTAGGGGAGTTGTAGTCCCGGGGCCCAGTTGGGAGTTGTGGTTCTGGCAGGGATTGCAGGGATCAGCACACTTACAGTTCCGTTGTCCTGGTGCTGGATGAGGCTGTATTGATGTGGAGGGTCAGTAAACACTGATGTGGTGAGTTCAATAAACACAGAGTCTTTTGTAAACCAAATTGCTGGTAACTGGTGCCCTCGGCTGCTGTGAGGACGAGCCCCTCACCCAGTGGTGTACTACAGGTGCTCTTCTCCTGCCTGAGGTCTGTGTCTGCTCCGTGCACAGGTCCGGACCGGGTCCCGACAGTCGGCACCGGGTGGGTCACTACCCTGTCCCAGTCCACTTCGGGTCCCCACAAGTGGCTGGCCTATTCCTGAGGCCCTTACTGCCCCTCTTCCCAAGCTCCACACTAGAGCTCCTTCTTGCAAACTGACTGCTCACTGCAAACTGGAAACTCCCTATACAGTTTCCTCCCAGACACTTCAGACCTCTCAGCTCTGCCCACTGGTGTTGTGTGTCACTGTGTTAGAAACTTCACAAGGGAGAGTGAGATCTGCACCAGAAAGATGGATGCAAACCTCTGTGACACCCTGGTTTTGCCAGGGTGGCACATGTGCTATGAAGAATGCTGGGGACAGGGGCTCCTAGATTCCTAGGGGAACCCCAGCTATCCCTCATTTCAGAGTTACCTCTGAAGATGAGGATTTCTGAGAAACCTTCCTGGCCCTGCTCCTGAGCAACTCTAAACTTATACCCCCTATTCCAGGGGAGGACCAGGACAGGAGTGTGATTAAAGCAATAGAGATAGACAAACAGTAGAAACCAAAACTCTACCCCACAGCATGCTCACACAGAGGTATAAGATAATAAGAGGTAAAGAGTAAAATAAAAGCAGGGAGGAAACAAGACGATGGAAAAACTTCCACCCCAACTTCAAGAACCACACATTATAATCACCAGCAGGACTGGGACACAATAGCACACAGACCAACAGAGCAATAATCTATAATCGGAAAGACAGATTCCACCATCTTAAAAAACAGGAGGAGCAAATGTGATAGGTTTCCAACAACATGTGATCCCAAAGGTAACAGGCAGGCTAGCAGAGGTAATTCTTGCTAGCCTGACCATTAATAAGTACACAGCTGGTTGACGCCAAAACCTGCCTGTGTAACTCAGAGACATCAGAGAAACCATAGTGTGGAGTGTCAGAATCTGTAGTGTGAACAGCGTCTGATGCAGCGTGACGCCCTGGCACCGCCAGGTGGTCACAGAAAAACACACACCCCACACAACACTATCCCACACCAGGTACCATCTGCCACAAAATGCTAGCCACCCCCCACAGGGTAGGAAGGACACACCAGTGGGCGGGACCAGGCGGATTGGGAGCGCCCACCTAGGGGTCTTGAGGATCCGGGGGAGGGAACCAGTCAGTTGAAGTTGTAGTGCCTAAGTGTCAGTGCAAGTGCAAGTGCAAGTTCAAGTCTGAGCCTAGTGAAGGGTAGCCAGAGTAGTGGCCCTGGTCTACTGGCTAGGTGGCAAGCAGTGGACTGTATCCAAAGGCGACGGGAGTCCAGTCGCGGGAAATCCAGAGTGGACTGGGACAGGGTTGGAGCCCGCCGGTACCGACAGCGGAGATCCAGTCCAGAAACCGTGCACAGGCGGGGTACCTGGACCCTAGTTAGAAGACGGTTGCAAACCCCTTCTCTAATTACCCTGGCCGGGAGCAAGGTTCCAGACATTGTTCCAGTGTTTTAGCCCAGATAGAACGAAACGGCAGCCCACCGCGGGGGATAGGGTATCCGCAACAACCCAGTGAGATCCCAAGGGTCAGTTTTTGAAGGCACATCTCCCAACCAAAACCAAACCGGGAGTGGACTATCCCGTTCCATACGAGGTTGTCTAAAATAGAAGGAAAATACAAAGTGCCGGAGGACGGGACATTGGTACACCAGCAGGGCGTGGGAACCGTATACACCCTGAAGCGGCAGCCGGCCACTGACACCTTGCTTTACCAGCAGACTCGTGTGCATTTATTCAATCGGAGTACACCAACACCCTCCGGTACAGCCATCACCACCCGTGTTCTGGACACTGAGCCCCAGGGCATCCACCCCTACCCAAGGAGGGGTTAACATCCAGCTGCCACTCCATCACCCCCGGGTGCTCCCCAACAGCAGTTGTGGGACTTCACCTTACCACACACCACGGTGGTGGCGTCACAAACTATTTACAACAATCCCCAGTACATATTACAACCCCTTTTTATTTGAGTGTCTGCATGACCCCCAGGTCCAGAGATCCCTCGAGCCACTGCGGATCTGGATCCGAGCAGCCCGGCTCCTGATGTGGGGGCTGTACACAGCCATGACACTCGACAACTTTAGAGCAAGACTCCATTTGATAGTACCCCTTCCTCTATGAGGGGCCTCAGGACCAGGTCTTTCTGGATAATGACCATAACCATGCCAGTAAACCAAGTACTGTAAAGAACGATGAATGATAAGAGAATCTATTATTTTCGATGACTGAAACTCCAAAGACCCATCAACTAAGACCGGAGGTGAAAGTACGAAAACAGGGGTTCCTGAGCCCACAAATATTAACAGAAATTTAAAGAGAATGATGATCGCGATTGGTGTTCCCATGAAGTCTAACTTGATTGAAATGGATCTTTAAAACGTTTTATTATTAGACAGGCATATAACCCTAGGTTTAAAAATTATATTACTGAAATGGGTGTGTCACATGTGACAGTCATGTGTTTTCTGACCATAGAAGGTCACAGCGTCTGGTTGTGCAGAATGCTCCCTGACTTTCCATTGTTCCTGCTGTCAGTATTCATTGGTATAGGTAGCTTTTCCTGCTGGATTCATCCCTTTCCTCTTGGACCCAGCAGAAGCTCGACTTCTACCCAGCTGTTGATCACCAGTATTCCCTTGGTGCTTAAATACCTTTTCATTCCTTTAGACTGGTGCTGGTGATAATTTTCAATTCCTTAAAGCCTAGGTTGCAAGCAGTTGGCTTGTACTTCTCGGTGGTATTGTTTCTGAAATCACAAGTAGTTCATGCTTTTCACCATGTGTGTCCCCCTTGTGACAGAGGAGTTTCATACATAACCAACACCTCTTTGATTCTTTTGGATACACCCTGAAAAAATTGAGCACAGGCTCGTTCCACAGACTGTCCGTAGACCAGTGCCAGAATTGGGCGCAGTAATCCTCTGCAGGCCGGTTCCCCTGTTGTAGTGAACAGATTTTTGACTTAGCTAAAGATCATCATAAATGAGACTGAGTGCTGAAAAAAACATTCACTGTAAGAAAAACAGGGGAATCATCGGGCAGGGAAAAGGCCCATGCTTGTGGGTCCCCACTCCAGAATGAGACAATAATTCCCACCTGCTGTTCCTCACCACCAGGGGAGTGGGGATGGAAACAAAAATACCAGTTACATGCCTCCCTAAAAGTAACAAACTGGCTGCACTCCCCGGAAAATCTCTCAGGCCTAAAACACACTTCCGCATAAAAAACGTCCGTGTGACACGGTCCGTTTTTCGGGTCCGTGTTCCGTTTTTTTGGGGCGTTTCTCCGGTACGTATGGCATCCGTGTGATGGCGTATGCGAGCCGTGTGTACGTGTAAAATGTCCGTGTTTGTGTGTAAAATGCCCGTGTATGTGTATGTGGAATGTCTGTGTGAAATGTCCGTTTGTGTGTTGCACAATGTCGTTGATACATGTCGGCTGACAGCAGACAGAGTTGCGCGATGAGAATGAACTCGGGTGAACTTCACCCGACTTCATTGTCATGCCGCGGCTCTGTCTGTGTGCCGCGTACTGATTAGCGGTCAACTGTGAAGGATTCACCAGTGACCACTAATTTCCCGAGTGACTGAAGTGAGCAGCCCTCTCTCATACTTACCGCTCCCCGATCACAAGCGCGGCGAGGAACAGCTGTGCAGAGAATACGCGGCACCAATTACTTTGAATATGCCGGCCGCTCATTAATCAATCTTGTTTTCCCTGCTTCCCCACCCACAGACGCCTGTGATTGGTTGCAGTCAGACACGCCCCCCACGCTGAGTGACAGCTGTCTCACTGCACCCAATCACAGCAGCCGGTGGGCGTGTCTATACTGTGCAGGAAAATAAATAAATAAATAATTAAAAAAAACGGCATGCGGTCCCCCCAATTTTAATAATTTTAATACCAGCCAGGTAAAGCCATACGGCTGAAGACTGGTATTCTCAGGATGGGGAGCCCCACGTTATGGGGAGCCCCCCCATCCTAACAATATCAGTCAGCAGCCGCCCAGAATTGCCGCATACATTATATGCGACAGTTCTGGGACTGTACCCGGCTCTTCCCGATTTGCCCTGGTGCGTTGGCAAATCGGGGTAATAAGGAGTTTTTGGCAGCCCATAGCTGCCAATAAGTCCTAGATTAATTATGTCAGGCGTCTCCCCGAGATACCTTCCATGATTTATCTGTAAATTACAGTAAATAAACACACACACCCGAACAATCCTTTATTAGAAAAAAAAAACACTAACAAATTGCCTTGTTCACCAATTTAATAAGCCCGAAAAAGCCCTCCATGTCCAGCGTACTCCAGGATGGTCCAGCGTCGCATCCAGCTCTGCTGCATGAAGGTGACCGGAGATGCAGAAGACACCGCCGCTCCTGTCAGCTCCACGCAGCTAATGAAGGGAATAGCACGATCAGCTGTATTCAGCGTTGGCCGCGAGTAACCTCAGTGACAGCTCAGCTGATCGCGCTATATAAAGGTTTACAACAACATGTGATCCTAGAGGTAATCAGCAGGCTAGCAGAGGTTAATTCTTGCTAGCCTGATCATTAATGAACACACAACTGGTCGGCGCCTGTGTAGCTTGGAAACAAAAGAGAAACCATAGTGTAGAGTGTCAGAATCTGTAGTGTGAACTGTGTCTGATGGCGCCATGGCATTTGGTGAGTTTTGAGCAAAACTCCATGTGACACACTGCCAACCCCGTGTCAGCAGCCGGGCTGCTCGGATCCGGATCTGCGGTGGCTCGATGGGCATCCGGACCCGGGGGTCGAGCGGCCACTCGAATTGAAGGGAGGTTATGTACAGGGGATGGTGTGGAAAGTTTGTGACGCCACCCGTGGTGTGTGGTAAGGGTAAAGTACCACCGCTGCGGCTGGGAGTACCCGGTGGCAATGGTGTGGGCAGCCAGGTGTTTAACCCCTCCACAGGTCGGGGGGATTCCCCGGGACTCGGTGATGGTGTCGGGGAGATGCCGTCGGGCCGGTAAGGGTTAATTGCGTACTCACTCAGTCCAATAATGCTGACAACGGTGGTAAACAAAAGTTCTTGATGCCACTGCAGCAGTGAGGGAACACGCCTGGATCCCGTGCCCGTTGGTGTTGCTTCTTAGCCTGTGACCTTGACCTTGGCACCTTTTTCTACAGTTGGTCCCTTTTAGCTTGAAACTAAAACAGATCCCGCTCACCCGTATGGCTAACGGAGTGAGCTTGCTCTCAGGGTTCATGCTTGGGATTTTCTGGACTATGTAGTGGGAAAGTCCTATCCCCCTCATTGCGCTAGTCCCCACGATTTTGGAGCGGGTGGAGAACGGATCTTGAAGGCTCCGTCCTCGTCAGGTGAATTACAAGGACGCCTGAAGATACTTCCTGGCCTGGGGTCCACATACCCCTCTGTGCCCTGGCGCCTACCCAGTGATGGCACAAGGCCGCCGGCTGTCCTCCTCGACAGTCCGTGCCCCTTGTAACGATCCCCTGCGACTGGGGTCCAGCTCCTACCTGGCCCAGACCAACGTCTGCCACCTAGTATACGAGGAGCCCAGCTCCTGACCTCCTCTCACTTTCACCTCCAACACTACACTGACTGTCTCCTAACAATCCTGACCTTCCCTTACCAACCCCCCAAGTGGCCAGCCCTATTCCCTTCAGGCTGTCCACTGGTGTGTCTGGTGGGTGTGGTGCAGAGTCTTCCTAGGGTTTTTGGTTAGCTTGTTCTTAGCAACACCAAAGGTCAGGGACCCGTAACCAAGGAGGAGATGGATATCATGCAGAAGGGCAGATTGCACAATACCCTGTGACGACCTGATAGGCTAGGGCTTCACAACACTGCCAATACTTGTCATATCTGTGATTGCTCTGGAAGCACCCACAGTTGAAAATCTTGCTGATTGGCTATGTGACGCCCTGGACTAGCCAGGTAGTCACATACATACCAACATACACACTCCCCACCCTAGACAGTTACAACAGTCAACCAAAAACCCTTGTTGCCTCTCTCCAAGGTCTGATGTCCACACCAGGTGGGGCGGAGCCAGGCGGTTGGCCCCACCCACCGAGGAGTTCACAGACCTGGAGCCGGGAAAAGTGTCAGATCAGCTTTGGAGGTGAAAGTGAGAGGAGTAAACACTTCAGGTGTCTGGGTAGGAGCCCAGGCACTGACAGCAAGGTTGGCAGACAGTGGTGGCCGTCTGCAGGAGTTGGTGGAACTCTGCGAAGCCGTAAGGACCGGGGTCGGGCGTTGGCCCGGCAGTACCGAACCGGGGAGCGGAGTTAAGCTAAGCACACAGGCAGGGCCATCAGACCCCGACCAGGCTTGGAGCCGACGTCAATAGTCAAATCCGAGTGTAACAGGAACCCCAGGGGTTCCCCAACAACCAAGTCCCGACAGAAGGCAACAGTCCACACCGTGAGGATAAACAGCCACCGCCACAGGCTAGAGATCCAAGGGCCAGCGCTTGCGGGCAAAACGGGCTCCTACGGCACCTATACGCCGGGGAGCGGACTACCGGTGGGCAACCACAGGAGTCAGAACATTCTAAAAAGTGCAGGGAAAGACAGCCACCATCAGCCGTCCGGGGAGAGCACAACAACAACACTGCAGCCGGCTGCGGGACCCGTCCATCTGGCCGTTTTGGTTTACCAGCGACTCTGTCAGTGATTGTCTGAGTGAGTACACCAGTCCCTGCACCCCAGCCATCCAGCCTCCCCGTTACATCACCGGGCCCCGGGATCACCAACCCCCCTACCCACGGAGGGAACAACATCCCAGCTGCACCCTACCATCTCTCCCGGGAACCCCGTTACCAGCAGCGGTGGTGCCATCATCTCCACGTCCCGTGGGTGGCGTCATGAACAATCTCCCTAAACATACTACCCCCCTTTTCACTCACGGGCGAGGAGCGCTGCTCGAGTCCCCGGGTCCGGCCCACCGCTCGAGCCACCGAGCAGCAGCAGCAGAAGCCCCGGACCCGAGCGTGGCGAGCACGTCCCCTCCGCCCGCGACAGCTACACTCCAGCCTTTCAACAAATTTTGTCCAGCTTCTGAACCCGAACTATACAACAGACCTCCATGAGAAGTCTGTGTTTGGAGTCCAACACTGGACAGTAGGTGTTCGGTAGGAACCCTGAACTTTACAGTTCAAGTTTGCTCATAACTATTCTCAAGTAATATATTTAGGCATCACTGAGAATCTGTAGCTGAACAGAGAAAACTCAGAGTATGACAAGTCCTTTTCTCTATGGACATTTAGCAGGGGACTAAGTCCTTTTCTATTAGCTGGTGTCATCCATAACAGGTCTGCCATGAGGTGTAATAACAACGTGCCATGAGACTCCCAAGTCCCTTTTATTATAAATTGTATCTTACTTTCCATATTGCCGTCACATAAATATTATATGAATTCACTTTTCCCTTTTCTCCAACCTGCATTTCCTGTATTACATCTTGTCAAAATATTCTTTTACTTGTTACTTGTTATTTGAGCTGTATTTCTTTTTTTTATTATTTCACATATAAGATAGTGGTAGCTTCAAAGCTGAAGCCATCTGCTAGACTATCAGGTCACTTCTTCACTGCTTTCAGAACAGTTAAAAGAAGCAAGATAATATGGAACATATATGCACAGCAAGTCACTGACATTGATTTGCATATGTTCATTCTTTTTGGTATTTTTTTAGCACTTTTTCAGGTGGGTTTCAGGAGGAATTTGCCTGTAAAAGACATTGTGTGCACATACTCTAAAAATACAGCAAATCATTTGCTGTATTTTTAGAGTATGTGCACACAATGTCTTTTACAGGCAAATTCCTCCTGAAACCCACACCTAAAATCCTGAAATCACTGCGATTCATGCTATTTGACAAATGAGGGTCACCTATAACTTCTTAATGACCAATGACGGACATAGCATGTCGGGTGTCAGTTCCTGCATCATGACTTCCTATGTCAGTCATGGCTTTGAACTGTTAAGGGGGCTTTACACGCTACCATATCGTTAATGTTTTATCGTCGGGGTCACGTTGTTAGTGACGCACATCCGGCGTCATTAACGATATCGCAGCGTGTGACACTTACCAGCGACCTTATGTGACCTCAAAAATGATGAAAATCGTTCACCATGGAGAGGTCGTCCCAAAACCAAAAATCGGTAATGGTTAATTGATGTGGTTCGTCGCTCCTGTGGCAGCACACATCGCTGTGTGTGACACCGCAGGAGCGAGGAACGTCTCCTTACCTGCCGCCGGCCACAATGCGGAAGGAAGGAGGTGGGCGGGATCTTACGTCCCGCTCATCTCCGCCCCTCCGCTTTGATTGGCCAGCCGCTTAGTGACGTCGCGGTGACGTCGCTGTGATGCCAAACGTCCCTCCCCCTTGAGGGAGGGATTGTTCGGCAGTCACAGCGACGATGACGACCAGTAAGTGTGTGTGACACTGCCGTAGCGATAATGTTCGCTGTGGCAGCGATCACACGATATCGCATCCACGACGGGGGCGGGTGCTTACACGCTCAATATCGCTAGCAATTGCTGGCGATGTCGTAGCGTGTAAAGCCCGCTTTACTGCATGTAAATATGCAGTGACAGTTCAATGCCGACAGCTGTTACTGACAGCTAACCGGCCCGGGAAGAGGTGTGAGGACCTATGTCGGGGTCCCGCACTCAGATCGCTGTGGTCATTTATTCAATATAACTGCCCAATCACAGCATGATCGTGCAGGGAAATGCTGAATATCAACACTTCCTGCACGATCACTGCCATAGCTCAACACAGCTGACAACCGATCTCCTGCTGCAACAACCCGGGTCGGCTTGCGTGCCGCTGCCGCCACCTGATTAGACCTCTAAATGCCACAATCAATAGTGATCTCGGCATTTAGAAGATTGTGGGGGAGTGCGCTCGCTCTATGACCTCCATCGGCCTCCCCGTGATGGGGGGCCATTGGTTGTCATGGCACCAGGAGGTCAAACAATCATCTCTTGGTGTGCCATGTATGGTTGCCTGTTAGGCCAGATTGCAATACATGAGACCAGTGAACAGAATAATAAAACTTACCCATTTTTGGTATACAGAACAACCCGATCTATAAAACTGACCCACTATTTAACCCATACAGTGAATACCGTAAAAATAATAAATAAAAAAACGTAGCAAGAAACAATGCTTTTTCATCATACTGCCAAAATAAACATGTAATAAAAAGCAATAAAAAAGACAAATGTAAATAAAAATGGTATAGCTGGATACACAGCATCTTGTTCTGCAAAAAATAGGCAAAAAAAAGTTATACCTCTCAGAATACAGCAATGCAAAAACAATTATTTTTCTATAAAATAGTTTTTATTGTGTAAAAGTAACAAAACATAAAAAAATTATAAAATATGGTATCACTGTAAGTGTACTAACTGAAGAATAAAAATCTCTATCACACTTACAACACAGTGAATGGCATGAAAAAAACATTTCTAAATTGCTGTTTTTTGTTCATTCTGCATCCTAAAAGTTGAAATAAAAAGTGAAAAACACATTATGTGCCTGAAAATGGTACAAATAAAAACCTCAACTTGTCTTGCAAAAAGCAAGCCCTCACATGACTCTGTCAGCAGAAATATAGAAAAATTATATCTCTGAAAATATGGTGATTCAATTTTTTTTTGTCAATGGAGGAGAAGGAGATAAGGCAAAAAGGTGATGCAAAAATATAAACAATTTTATTAATAATTTAAAGTACAGTACAAGATGATAAAAGACAAAAAATTGGAGAGGTAACCATGGTGTGGGTACGGAAAAGGGGATTTTTCCTATATAAAAAGTTGGGGGTTAGAGTAGTTGCCAGGCGGAACCAGGCCCAAAGGAGGTATTAAATGGACATGCGTGGGTAAAGTAGACCCACACACGTACCAATAACTGGTAAAAATGTCACCAGGGAATATGGGAATGCAACGGCTCGATCTAAGAGGGCACATGTACAAGGACGTGTATGCATAAGTGCGTGAATGCCTGTAAGAAGGCAAAAATGGGAGCTAGTGCCCTCTCAGAAAAGCATATGAGGCATGTCAGGGTGAAAGCCAGAAACAAGTAGCACAATATCTGCTAGATCGCTGTGGGGCCGTGCCGGTCTAGTGAAACAATGAGCCAAAAAGCAGAGAAAGTGCAAATGTAAATGGGAAACACCCCGCACTTCAGTAGAAAGGAGCCGCTGCATTACCTGGTGATGAGTGGGGCTGGTTCCGGAGGCAATTGTGTGATTGTAGACAAACATACAAAAAGATATAAATCTGATATTGCTGCAATGACACTGACCCAAAGAATAATGCAGTTAAATCACTTACTGTATACTGCATGGTGAACCGTGTGTGAAATAAAAGAAATTCTTGACCTGTTGTACATTTTTAATTTTTCCTCCCAAAAATTGCAGTATGGCTTCGCTCACATTTATCTTGTGCTCTACGCGTAGTGCTTACACCAGGGTTTCCATGTAAATCTCTGAAATATGCAATTCAGACTGAACCACTGAAGAGAGATTCCCTATAATGCAGCAGATGGTGTCGACTTGACCTCTTTCTGGCTTATCATCCAGGCCATGCCCGTCATTTTAGGCATACATAAAAGTGCGGTCAACAGAAGCAACAAAAAATCCAGAGTACCTTTGTTGCTTCATTAGTGAACAGATCCATTGCGTATTTCATCTGAATCGTGTGTTTTATAGATTTAGATGGAAACCCTAATGTAAGTGCTCAGAATAGAGTATAGGATAAATGTAAACTGATCCATAATGTTCTGTACATCAAAATACCTCCAAGAAAACAGTTTACTCAACCCACAAAAAACAAGTCCCTACTCAGGTTCGTCATCTGTTAACAGAAATATAGGGGGCTTCCACATTACTGGTAGCACAAAGGCTCTGCAAAAGCGCTATGGCTCCTCGCTCCCCCAAAAGATATCCAGTAAACTCAGCACTCCCAAATCCAAATGCCCTCCTCCCTTCTGAGCCGCACAGTGTGCCCAAACCAACAGTTACTGTCCACATGTCTGGCATTTCTATACCAAAGAAAGCCTTCTAAATTTATGGGGTGCTGGTCTCCTGAAGGTCAAGCTGGCCACAATGTACAGGCACTACAATGTATTGAGCGCTATAATGGCAGATTTCCATTTTCACTCTGCAACATTCATTATTGCTTGTTTCTGGAAAACACCCATGGAGTTAAAATCATCACTACACCCATAGGTGAATTCCCAGAGGAATTTCCAAATTGGGGTCAGTTGAAGGAGGTTTCAGTTCTTCTAGCACTTATGGTTTCTGCAAATTGAGTCCGCAAACTATTCTAGAAAACTCTGCGCTCCAAAAGTCAAATGGCTCTCCTTCCCTCCAAGGTCTCGCCGTGTGGCCAAACGGTACTGTACAGTCACATATGGGGTATTGTCACGTTCACAGTTTGCCGTCATTTTTATCTATTTCCCCTTGTGAAAATGTATAATCTGGGACTAAAACAACATTTTAGTGTTAAAAATCAAAATATTTTTTCTTCCCCTCCCAGAGGTATAACATTTTGACACCCGTGATGTCAATATGCTCACTGCACCCATAGATTAATTCATTGATGGGTGCAATGTGTAAAATGGGGTCATGGGGAATTCTGCTGTTCTGGCACCTCAGGGTCTCTGGCAATGTGACATGGCACCCCCCAAACCAGTCCAATCAAATTGGCACTCCAATATGGTGCTTCTTCAATTTGTATTGTGCTTCAAAAGTAGTTTTCCACCACATATTGGGTATCAGCATACACAGGATGTTGCAATTTCCCTCGTCATCCTTGTGAAATTGCTACATTTGGGGCTAAAACAACATCTTTGTTGGAAAAAAGTGATTATTTTTTTTATTTTCACAGTTCAATGTTATGAACATCTCTGAAGAACGTGGCGATTCAAAGTGCTCACCAGACATTTAGATTTCATGAGGGGTCTAGTTTCCAAAATGGGGTGACTGAGGGGGAGTTTAAACTTTTTAGGCACATCAGGGGCTCTCCAAATGCAGCATGGCGTCCGCTATTGATTCCAACCAGTTTTACGTTAAAAAAGTCAAATGGCGCTCCTTCCCTTCTGAGCCCTGCCATGCGCCTAAAGTTTAGTTTTCCACCACATATGAGGTATCAGCATTCTCAGGAGAAATTGCTAAACAAATTGTATGGTTCAATTTTTTTCCTGTTACTCTTGTAAAAATGCCAAATATGGAGCTAAAGTAACATTTTTGTGGGGAAAAGTCAAATTTTCATTTTTTTCCTTCCACATTGCTTTAGTTGCTGTGCAGCACCTAAATGGTTACTAAACTTATTGAATATGGTTTTGAACCAATTGAGGGTGCAGTTTTTAGACTGGTGTCACTTTTGGCTATTTTCTGTCACCTAGGCCTCTCAAAGTCACTTCAGATGTGATATGGTCCTTAAAAGAAATTGTATTGGAATTTTTGTTGGAAAAATGAGAGGTTACTGATAAACTTTTAACCCTTCTAACTTCCTGACAAAAAAATATGTTGGAATTATTGCACTGATGTAAAGTAGAGATGTGGGAAATCTTATTTATTAACTAGCTGTAGTACCCGGGCGTTGCCCGGGTTGCTCTCTGTCCCAGTCTCTGTCTGTCTCTGTGCCCAGTGTGTCTATCTTTGTCTGTCTCTCTCCCAGTCTCTCTCTGTCTCTCTGTCTGTCTCTGTGTGTGTGTCTCTGTCTCTATCCATATAGGTAAGCATGGTTGACCTCGGGGAGATCAACATCCAACACCGTGGAGAAACCATCACGTATTTCTCAACGCAGTGACACTAGAACAAGGCCCCCTGAGAAAATATGCAAAACAGGAATGCCGCGGAGACACCATCACATTTTTCTCAATGCTGGCAGGAAACTAGCCAGGTCTTTCACCGGGAAGGAACAACCACGGGAAGGGCAGTGTCCAGTCAAGGAAACCGTCTATACCAAAACATGGTATTAGTGATGAGCGAGCATGCTTGTAACTACTCGGTACTCGCACGAGTATCGCTGTACTCGGGCTGCTCGGCGGGGACCGAGTAATCTCGCGATACTCGTGCTGTACTCGTGGTCTTCATCCCTGCATGTTGGCGCTCTTTTGAGAGCCAGCCCTCATGCAGGGATTGGCTGGCAGACCACTGCAATGCCACAGCCCTGTTAGTTGTGGAATTGCAGTGATTGGCCGGCCTGCACAGCGTGACCGAGCCTTTATACCGGCCGGCGCGCTGTGCTCTGCTCACAGCTATCCAGACAGTCAGTGCAGGGAGAGTGTCGCTGATTCAGGGAAAGCTTTGCGGCCCTTTATAGCTTTTTCAGTTGCAGGGCTGCAAACAGTATGACCAAAAGTCCTTCTCAGGACTATTATAGTTGTATACAGGCAGGCAGGGTATAGCCAGGTCGGAGTACAGTAGCAGAGTCCTTCTCAGGACTATTGTTGCTCTATACAGGCAGGGTATAGCCAGGTCGGAATACAGGCTAGTGACCAGAAGAGTCCTTGTCAGGACTATTGTAGCAGTATACAGGCAGGCAGGCAGGCAGGGTATATAGCCATTCCTAGTGGTGACCGTATACCAGCCTTCATCATATCTGGGGCTGGTGTACACAGTCTAAAACAGTCCAGATAGTGTCAGACTTCTCAGTAATTGTCGCTCCTAAAAACCAGTTAGGTTCTTATTGCGTCCGTGCTTGCATTTAAAAACAGCACGTGTGTGTCTGTCGGTGGCAGCGTACAGGTGCACGTTTTGCACAAACTATTATATAACGCACAAGTCTAGTGTATAATACACGTCAGTCAGCAGTGGCTGATAGTGTCAGACTTCTCAGTAATTGTCGCTCCTAAAAACCAGTTAGGTTCTTATTGCGTCCGTGCTTGCACTTAAAAACAGCACGTGTGTGTCTGTCGGTGGCAGCGTACAGGTGCACGTTTTGCACAAACTATTATATAACGCACAAGTCTAGTGTATAATACACGTCAGTCAGCAGTGGCTGATAGTGTCAGACTTCTCAGTAATTGTCGCTCCTAAAAACCAGTTAGGTTCTTATTGCGTCCGTGCTTGCATTTAAAAACAGCACGTGTGTGTCTGTCGGTGGCAGCGTACAGGTGCACGTTTTGCACAAACTATTATATAACGCACAAGTCTAGTGTATAATACACGTCAGTCAGCAGTGGCTGATAGTGTCAGACTTCTCAGTAATTGTCGCTCCTAAAAACCAGTTAGGTTCTTATTGCGTCCGTGCTTGCACTTAAAAACAGCACGTGTGTGTCTGTCGGTGGCAGCGTACAGGTGCCCGTTTTGCACAAACTATTATATAACGCACAAGTCTAGTGTATAATACACGTCAGTCAGCAGTGGCTGATAGTGTCAGACTTCTCAGTAATTGTCGCTCCTAAAAACCTGTTAGGTTCTTATTGCGTCCGTGCTTGCATTTAAAAACCCCACGTGTGTGTTGCAGTCGGTGGCAGCGTCAGGCTCCACATTGTCCCTGGATAGAGATGTGCATAAGGGCCTCAAAACATTGTTCCCATTGCAAAGGAGCGGGTCGCCTGTCGTTGTAATGTCCATTCTGAAAGAATGGTCGAAAAAATTTACCACTGGGGGTATACCTGAAACAACGGCCTAACTATTGTAACGGTCATCATGATGGCGCATGAGGAGAAGGAGGAGCAGTCCAGCGATTAGCCAAAGTCCAGAAGTGTGTACCCATGGGTGAGTGTAGGTACATGGCAAACTTTAAATTCCGCTCTCATTTGCTGGTGGTGTGGTGAAGTCTGGCCCAATCCAACCCTTGTTCATCTTGATCAGAGTCAGCCTGTCAACATTTACAGTTGACAGGCAGGTGCGTTTATCTGTAATGATTCCACCTGCGGCACTAAAAACACGCTCTGACAAAACGCTAGCGGCAGGGCATGCCAGGACTTCGAAGGCGTAGAGAGCCAATTCATGCCACGTGTCCAGCTTGGATACCCATTAATTGTAAGGCACAGAGGAATGTCGGAGTACAGTTGTTTGATCTGCAAGGTACTCCTTGAGCATCTGGGCAAACTTAGGATTTTTTGTGGCACTACCCCGCACCTCAGGGGCTGTGGTATGTGAGGGCCTGAGAAAACTGTCCCACATCTTAAAGACTGTTCCCCTACCTCTGGCGTATTGGACTTGTGCCCCCCTCGGCTGTACGCCTTGGTTGTCCACTGATTCCTGACCTATGCCGCTAGCGTTTTGTGAGGGGAATGCTTTGCCTACTTCCGTGACTATGGCCTTCTGGAACTGCTGCATTTTGCCTGACCTCTTCGCCTCGGGAATAAGAGACATAAAGTTCTCCTTGTAGCGTGGGTGTAACAGTGTTACCAACCAGTAATGATTGTCGGCAAAGATGTTCTTAACGCGAGGGTCACGAGACAGGCAGCTTACCATAAAGTCAGCCATGTGTGCCAGACTCTTAACAGCCATCACTTCAGTATCCTGACCAACACGATGACTGAACATGCTGTCCTCCTCCTCCTCCTCCTCCTCCTCATCTACCCTGTCCTCTGGCCAGCTACGCTGAACCGAGGATATGACTGCATGTCATATCCTCAATTTGGCCAGAGAGTTGCTCCATGTCTTCATCCTCCTCCTCGTCATAGTCCTCCACTGCACGTTGTGATGAGACGAGGCTGGGCTGTGTGTTATCACCCACACCCACTACTGTTTCTTGCTCAAACTCATCGCGCTCCGCCTGAAATGCATCATGGTTGTTTTTTGAGCAGAGACCATTTTAGAAGGCAGAGAAGCGGTATGGTGACGCTAATAATGTCGTCATCGCCGCTCACCATCTTGGTGGAGTCCTCAAAGTTTTGGCGGATGGTACATAGGTCGGACATCCATCTCCACTCCTCAGGTGTTATGTGTGGAGTTTGACCCATTTCCCTACGGCTTAGGTGATGCAGGTACTCAACAACTGCCCTCTTCTGCTCACATATCCTGACCAACATGTGCAGAGTTGAATTCCAACGCGTGGGGACATCACACACCAGTCTGTGAGCCGGAAGATGCAAAAGGCGCTGAAAGCCGGCAAGGCCGGCTGAAGCAGTAGGTGACTTTCGAAAATGTACAGACAGGCGGCGAACTTTTACCAGCAGATCAGACAGCTCTGGGTATGACTTTAGAAACCGCTGAACCACGAGGTTGAGCACATGGGCCACGCATGGAACATGTGTCAGCTGGCCTCGCCTCAAAGCCGCCACCAGGTTCCGGCCATTGTCACACACAACCTTTCCTGGCTTTAGGTTCAGAGGTGTGAGCCAGTGATCTGCCTGCTGTTTCAGAGCTGTACACACCTCTTCTGCATTGTGGGGTTTGTCACCTATGCAGATTAGCTTCAGCACAGCCTGTTGCCGCTTCGCCGAGGCAGTGCTGCAGTGCTTCTGTGTCGCCCTGGACAAGCCAGGGGCCACAGAGCACAACACTTACACACCCCACACTCCCTGCAGGCATATCATAGTCAAAACACAAAATCCTTGTTGCCTTCCCCAGGGGCTGTTGTCCACACCAGGGGGTGGAGCCAGGCGGTTGGTCTCCACTCACCAAGGAGGAGGGAAAACACAGGCAGTGAGAGTTAAGCTAAGGAAGTGGAAGGAGGAAAGTAGTAGAGAGGAGAAAAGTGACAGCAAAGAGCCTGAAGTTGGTCCGGGTGTGTGGCCCAGACAGGACAGCAAGGTTGGCAGGATGTGGTGACCGTCTGCAGTGGAGGCCGATTGGAGTCTGCCGTAAGGACCGTGGACGGATGGTGACCCGGCCGTACCGGACCGGTATACAAAGAGAAGACAGCACCATTGGCAGGAGCCTTTCGGATCCCGGCAAGGCTTGGTGTCGCCGTGAATTTGCCAAATCCGTTAGTGAAGGGGACCTCAGGGTTTCCAAACAGCCAAGTCACGATAGAAGGCAACCGTCCAACCGTGAAGGGGAGACACCGCCACCGCCAAGGGCAACCGTCTCCCAGGGCCAACGCCTGTGGGCAAAAGGGTCTCCTCCGGCCCATATCCAGGTCGGGGAGCGGGTTACCGGTGGGAAACCATCACTACCAACACTGAACTTAGGTGCAGGGAGAGACAGTCATCACTAACCTGCAGGGAGGAACAACCGCAGCCGTCCGAGGGACCCGTCCATCCAGCCACTTGTTTTACCGTGAACTGTGTCATCATCATTGGGCTGAGTGAGTACCTCCGTGCCGTGCGGCACAGCGCTGCCCCTGCGACCCTGCACCTCATCAGGCCCCGCTACCCGCCTGTCATCCATCTCTACCCCATCACCGGGCCCCGGGACAACCAACCCCCCTACCCACGGAGGGGAGAAATAACAACAAAGCTGCTCCCTGTCTCAGGCTCCCGGGATACCCGTCCAGAGCAGCGGTGGTGTCCACACAATCACCACAACCGTGGGTGGCGTCACGGACAATATCCCCAAAACCCAAACCACCCCTTTTCACTCATGGGCGAGGAGCGCCGCTCGAGCCTCCGGGATCCGGCCATCGCTCGAGCCACCGAGCAGCAGCAGCCGTAGAGCAGCGGCAGCCGGACCCGAGCAGTGGGAGAGCGCAGCGTCCCCTCCTCCGCCCGCGACAATTCCAGCTTGGGACTGGTGTGGAGGGTAAAGTGGATGAGGATGCGCAGGAGGAGGAGGAGGCTGAGGAGCATGACATTCCGGAGCTGTAGAGTGTGGGTGAAACACTGACTGAGGTAGGGCCTGCAAACCTTGGTGTGGGAAGGACGTGTTACGTCCCTCGCTCAGACTGGGTCCCAGCTTCCACAATATTAACCCAGTGTGACGTCAACGAGATGTAGCGGCCTTGCCCACATGCACTTGTCCACGTGCCTGTGGTTAGGTGGACTTTGGGTGAAACAGCGTTGTTCAGGGCACGTGTGATGTTTTGTGACACGTGGTTATGCAATGCGGGGACGGCACACCGGGAGAAATAGTGGCGGCTGGGGACCGAGTAACGTGGGACAGCTGCCACCATCAGGTCGCGGAATGCTTCTGTCTCAACCAGCCTAAAAGGCAACATTTCCAGCGCAAGCAGTCGCGAAATGTTAGCATTTAGAAGTGTGGCATGTGGGGAGTTGTCAGTGTATTTGCGCCTGCGTTCAAAGGTTTGCTGAATGGATAACTGAACACTGCGCTGGGACAAGGACGTGCTTGATGATGGTGTTATATCTGCGTGGGCAACGCAGAGGTGCAGGGCCGGAGGAGGCTTGTTCGCGGGCAGCATGGACAGGGGATTGGCTTGCATGCACAACAAGCGAAGATGTAGCAGTGACATCAGCAAGCACTGCTCCTCGACTCTGTTGTACATCCCACAAAGTCGGGTGCTTGGCTGACATGTGCCTGATCATTCTGGTGGTGGTCAGGCTGCTAGTTTTGGTACCCCTGCTGATGCTGGCACGGCAGGTGTTGCAAATGGCCTTTTTAGAATCATCTGGAGCCAACTTAAAAAACTGCCAGACTCGGGAAGACCTAACATTTGTACAGGCACCTTGTGTCGTGTTGTTCCGGGGAACAGTTGCCTGACGTCTGCCTGGGGCCACCACCCTGCTTCTTACTGCCTGTTGGGATGCTACGCCTCCCTCCCCCTGTGCACTGCTGTCCTTGCTCTGCATATCCTCCTGCCAGGTTGGGTCAGTTACTGGATCAGCCACCACGTCGTCTTCGTCTTCCGCACCCTGCTCCTCCTGACTTCCTGACAATTGTGTCTCATCATCGTCCACCCCTTGTTGAGACACGTTGCCAACTTCGTGAGAAAATGGCTGCTGAAATATTTGGGCATCTGTACATACGATCTCCTCATGACCCACTTCAACAGGAGCTGGCGAGAGGCCAGAATGTGTGAATGGAAACGTGAACGAACAGCTCTTCCGAGTGTCCAAGTGTGGGATCAGTAATGTCCGTGGACGTGTACTCGGCCTGGTGGTAGGAAGGAGGATCAGGTTCCAAAATGTGCGGTGCAGTATCACGGCTACTGACACTTGACCGTGTGGAAGACAGAGTGTTTGTGGTGGTGCCAATCTGACTGGAAGCATTATCCGCTATCCAACTAACAACCTGTTGACACTGGTCTTGGTTCAAGAGCGGTGTACTGCTGCGGTCCCCAAGAATTTGGGACAGGACGTGCGAGCGAGTAGATGTGGCCCTTTGTTGTGGCGAAATTAGAGCTTGCACACGACCTCGGTCTCTGCCTGCACCACCATCACGTCCACTTCCTTGTTCGTTGACAACGCCCTTGCGCATTTTGCAATGCTGTGCTGATGTGTATTCACTAGACTTGTGCGTTATATCCAAGTTTTTGCAAAATGCACACAAGTGCAGCGGAAAGCTGCCACCAACAGGCACACACGTGCGGTTTTTAAATGCAAGCACGGAGGCACTAAGAACCTAACAGGTCTCTATCCAGGGACAACGTGGAGCCTCCCAATTTTTGGCTGCCCTGCCTAAGGGCTATACTACAATAGACCCACTTCCTTACAATGGGCACTTCAGGTTTACAGGCCCTCATGCACGTCTCTATCCAGGGACAACGTGGAGCCTCCCAATTTTTGGCTGCCCTGCCAAAGGGCTATACTACAATAGACCCACTTCCTTCCAATGGGCACTTCAGGTTTACAGGCCCTCATGCACGTCTCTATCCAGGGACAACGTGGAGCCTCCCAATTTTTGGCTGCCCTGCCTAAGGGCTATACTACAATAGACCCACTTCCTTACAATGGGCACTTCAGGTTTACAGGCCCTCATGCACGTCTCTATCCAGGGACAACGTGGAGCCTCCCAATTTTTGGCTGCCCTGCCAAAGGGCTATACTACAATAGACCCACTTCCTTCCAATGGGCACTTCAGGTTTACAGGCCCTCATGCACGTCTCTATCCAGGGACAACGTGGAGCCTCCCAATTTTTGGCTGCCCTGCCAAAGGGCTATACTACAATAGACCCACTTCCTTACAATGGGCACTTCAGGTTTCCAGGCCCTCATGCACGTCTCTATCCAGGGACAACGTGGAGCCTCCCAATTTTTGGCTGCCCTGCCAAAGGGCTATACTACAATAGACCCACTTCCTTACAATGGGCACTTCAGGTTTCCAGGCCCTCATGCACGTCTCTATCCAGGGACAACGTGGAGCCTCCCAATTTTTGCCTGCCCTGCCAAAGGGCTATACTACAATAGACCCACTTCCTTACAATGGGCACTTCAAGTTTACAGGCCCTCATGCACGTCTCTACCCAGGGACAATGTGGAGCCTCCCAATTTTTGGCTGCCCTGCCAAAGGGCTATACTATAATACACCCACTTCCTTACAATGGGCACTTCAAGTTTACAGGCCCTCATGCACGTCTCTATCCAGGGACAATGTGGAGCCTCTCAATTTTTGCCTGCCCTGCCAAAGGGCTATACTACAATAGACCCACTTCCTTACAATGGGCACTTCAAGTTTACAGGCCCTCATGCACGTCTCTATCCAGGGACAATGTGGAGCCTCTCAATTTTTGGCTGCCCTGCCAAAGGGCTATACTATAATACACCCACTTCCTTACAATGGGCACTTCAGGTTTACAGGCCCTCATGCACGTCTCTATGCAGGGGCATTGGTGAACCTCACAATTTTGGACTGCCCTGGCAAAGGAAAATACTACAAAGACTCACTTCCTCAAAATGGGCACATTAGACTCAAGAGGCCTTCATGTACGTCTCTTCTCAGGGACATCGGAGTGCCACACAATGTTTTCACGTAAAATCTTTCATGTATTAATCTCAAAAAGTAACATACACCAGCTCTATCTCACTATTGGGTATGTGCCCTTAACATTTCTGCCATGAAAAATCATTTTGGGGTCATTTTGGAAGGTTTTCTGGTGAGTCCGTAAAAATGGCGTGAAACGCAGACAAAATTGTTCACAGCTGTGACTTTTGAGTGATAAATGCTTCAAGGGGTCTTCCCCATGCTGTTGCCATGTCATTTGAGCACTCTTCTGAGACTTTTGTGACATTTTTAGGGTTTCTCCATGCTGCCGGGGGGTCATTTCACAAAAATACTCGGGTCTCCCATAGGATAACATTGGGCTCGTTGCTCGGGCCGAGTACACGAGTATCTTGGGATGCTCGGCCCGAGCTTCGAGCACCCGAGCTTTTTAGTACTCGCTCATCACTACATGGTATCCATCCACAGACAGCTGTTTCCAGGTATTTGCCCCTCATCAGTGTGGAGTAGGAAACAGGCTAGTGAGAGCAATGCCTAGTAGAAAACTACATAGGTATGGGTTGTTGACTTCGGGAAGATCAACATCCAACACCGCGAAGACACCATCACGTGTTTCTCAACGCTGTGACACTAGAACAAGGCCCCCTGGGAAAATATGCAAAACAGGAATGCCGTGGAGACACCATCACATGTTTCTCAACGCTGGCAGGAAACTAGCCAGGTCTTTCACCGAGAAGGAACAACCACGGGAAGGGCAGTCTCCAGTCAAAGAAACCGTCTATAGCAAAACATGGTATGCATCCACAGACAGCTGTTTCGGGGTATTTGCCCCTCATCAGTGTGGAGTAGGAAACTGGCTAGTGGGAGCAATGCCTAGTAGAAGACTACATAGGTAAGGATGGTTGACCTCGGGGAGATCAACATCCAACACTGCGGAGAAACCATCACGTGTTTCTCAATGCAGTGACACTAAAACAAGGCCCCCTGGGAAAATATGCAAAACAGGAATGCCGCAGAGACACCATCACATGTTTCTCAATGCTGGCAGGAAACTAACCAGATCTTTCACCGGGAAGGAACAACCACAGGAAGGGCAGTCTCCAGTCAAGGAAACCGCCTATACCAAAACATGGTATCCATCCACAAACAGCTATTTCGGGGTATTTGCCCCTCATCAGTGTGGAGTAGGATAACTGGCTAGTGGGAGCAATGCCTAAGAGAAGACTACATAGGTAAGAATGGTTGACCTCGGGGAGATCAACATCCAACACCACAGAGACACCATCACGTGTTTCTCAACACAGTGACACTAGAACAATGTTCCCTGGGAAAATATGTCTCCGCGGCATTCCTGTTTTGCATATTTTCCCAGGGGACCTTGTTCTAGTGTCACTGCGTTGAGAAACACGTGATGGTGTCTCCGCGGTGTTGGATGTTGATCTCCCCAAGGTCAACCATCGTTACCTATGTAGTCTTCTACTAGGCATTGCTCCCACTAGCCAGTTTCCTACTCCACACTGATGAGGGGCAAATACCCCGAAACAGCGGTCTGTGGATGGATACCATGTTTTGGCATAGGCGGTTTCCTTGACTGGAGACTGCCCTTCCCGGTGAAAGACCTGGCTAGTTTCCTGCCAGCGTTGAGAAACATGTGATGGTGTCTCCACGACATTCCTGTTTTGCATATTTTCCCAGGGGGCCTTGTTCTAATGTCACTGCGTTGAAAAACATGTGATGGGGTCTCCGCGGTGCTGGATATTGATCTCCCCGAGGTCAACCATCCTTATCTATGTAGTCTTCTACTAGGCATTGCTCCCACTAGCTGCTGGTAGTTGGTATCCAAATGTGCTAGTCAATTTTCTGTAAAAGGTTGGTGACAAATAATAATTAGCAGCTGCTGACACCAAAGTGAGGATTACGGTAGTAACTCTTTTTTTTCCCTAAGGCCTAAGATGGAGAATTTTGAGTTCCCACGCTTGAGCTTTTATTTGATTACACCAATTATTTGTTCAGAAAGGTTCCTTATATTTCCCTATATTTGCCGATACCCATATTATTGGAATGCTATTGAAAGCTTTCAGCTCTATAACCAAGCAATTAACTCCCTATGGCATTGCTGTCCTTCTACCCAGCTAAATGTTTCATTTACCACTTGGAGTCAATTTAATTATCTTGACATTACTGGGGTGGAATTATATATAATGATGAAATTGGGCTGTTGATAAATGATCAAAAGGTGAAGCTAATTATCCTTTACTAAGATGATAAAGAAGTTAAGGTAAAAAAAAAAAAATATAGTTGCACCTTGGTCAGTTCATTTAATGAGGAGTCATTCCTTAAGCAGAACTGCCAATGAAGAGGTCAGGCATCGGTGACTCTTGTCAGACAATTAATTTAATAGAAGAATTTTCTACATCTACTTAAAAGGAGTCTGTCAGTACGAAATCATTATTCAAATAAAGCACAGTCCTTGTAGTGGACATAGACCTAATAAAAGTGCAGCTTTAGGGCCCCAATCCATAGCCAGAAATTGTTCTTCATTCCAATATGCTAATGCCATGCTCTGTGCACCCTTGGTGTGCCCGAGCAGTTCAGTGCACCTTATTTCCATCGATCTCCTTCCTCCTGTGTCTCCTATAAAGCCAGAGCTGTCAGTCAAGGAAAAGAGCAGGGATAGATGGAAAATAGGTGTATGGGTGCCTAGGGTGTAAAGAGTGCCTCATTAGTATATTATAATAAAGTATGATTTTTAGTAAATACAACAAAGGATTTGAACTCTAAAGGTGTGATTTGTTTTAATGTCTTTGGACGTGAACAAGGCCCTATGCTTGGTTTGAATAGTCATTTTTTGCTGACAGACTTCCTATTGATCCCATGGGAGATTTCAGAATTTTGGTTTGTTACAGAGATGTTCTTTTCACCATATCTGCCTTATTATACAATTTTACCCTTTATTCATCTCATGCATTGTACCATTCATTTTATAAGAAAATGACAGATTAATATAAAATGATTTTATTATTGCACTTTATTAGATGGGATTGTTTCAATATCTGACATACTGTATGTCATGCTGGTCTGTAGGCTCTGTTAGCCGTAAACAAGAACAAGGTTAACTTTTAACAGGGTTAACCACAACTTTTTGTCTTTTTTTCCTATAGGGCTAAGAACTTTCCAATAGTAATTTGTTAATTACTTGCCTATTTTACTCTGTCACATTCTCTCATGGCTGAGAGGTGATTCTGCTGCTTCCTTTGACTGCAAGTTGACAAAGAAGCTCTTTTTCTTCGGTTCTGCTCTGTCAATGCATCATGGCACAATATGCTAATTGACAGTTGGTTCCCTGCAGATTGACCACAGAGAGGCGGCTGTCAATCACCATGATGTCAGCAGTGACATCTCGTCAACACAGCAGATCAGAAAAAAGTGGACTACTCTGTCAAGGTGAGATCAAAGGAAGCAGTAGTAGAATCGGCGGCATGAGCGGTCCATGACCTCTCTGAGTTAGAAGAGAATGTTGCAGGACAGTTCTAAAGGTAAGTTCTTAGCACCGTAAGAAAAAATACAAAAGTCCCATATAACCACTTTAACTAATAACGACGCATAACATACTGTACATAAATAATGATTGCATAACCTACATAGTGTTACATTTTTAGTACCTGTCATTACATAGTAGGAAACTATCATATACACTAGTGGAATGTCTTCGGAATTAGAAACTGCCCTTACTTATACTACCATAGTCCTCATTCTTGTAATTCATTTTCATTTTCTTATGTCTGCAAGCCTAAATACTTTTGGTCTAGTGCATTTAAGGCCGCTTTACACGCATCGACATTGCTAAAGCGATCTCGTTGGGGTTACGGAATTTGTGACGCACATCCGGCCGCTTTAGCGATGTTGTTGTGTGTGACACCTATGAGAGATTTTGAATCGTCGCAAAAACGTTCAAAATCGCTCATCGTTGACATCCCCTCCTCTTCTCAATTATCGTTGCTGAAGCTTGAACGATGTAGTTCGTCGTTCCTGCAGCAGCACACATCGCTACATGTGACACCGCAGGAACGAGGAACCTCACCTTACCTTCGGCCGCCGGCAATGCAGAAGGAAGGAGGTGGGCGGGATGTTACGTCCCGCTCATCTCCGCCCCTCCGCTTCTATTGGGCAATCGCTTAGTGACGCCGCTGTGACGCCGAAAGAACTGCCCCCTTAGAAAGGAGGCGGTTCGCCGGTCACAGCGACGTCGCTATGCAGGTGAGTATGTGTGATGGGTCCGCGCGATTTTGTGCGCCATGGGCAGCGATTTGCCCATGTCGCACAAACGATGGTTGGTTATTGTGGAAAAGATGCATCAAGCAAATTGGAACTCAACATGCCGATCCTAATTTTCCCTAATGGTAACACCACTGTCAGTAGTATCTGCCATTGGATTATATCCCTTTTTCCTCCTTCACAAATCGAGAAACATTAAAGATATTCAAACCTGTATTTAATATGCAGATTACATGCTGTAAGTACAGGAATAGCTTTGCCAGAACAAGAAGAGATCCAACTGCTATTCGTCCTCTTTCCAGTGGTGAAATGTAAACTGACACATGATAATTTATACCTGTTAAAATAAAACTTAACAAGACTAAGTAATAACAACAAAGATAAAGACAGTACTTAAAAATGTAAATTTCATGCGCCGTGGCAGCTTTGAGTCGCTTAATTAAGTTGATCATCTTAATCGCATCCTTACCCATCTTATTATATTATTATAACCCCAGCGGCACACATTTGCATCAAGAGCTAGGCACTTCTATGTATATATGCCTCTCAAACATAATAGCATAAAGAGTAATCAATTGGATAACCCAATACACTAATTACTCAAAAACAGGAGATCAAGGAGTCATTGAGCCTTTTAATATATTATACTTTTATTCAGGCAGTATTAAAAATATTCACATACATGCCAAAAATGCAAATGTTCAAGATACGAAAACCAGGCAACAAATCGTCAAAAAGTACTTTTAGCAAAGCCATACAGAAAGGTGCGTATAATAAAGTTTAGAGGTTAATAGAGAGCAATATAAAGATTTCAAAGTCATAGCTTACAGTCATATGAAAACGTTTGGGCACCCCTATTAATATTAACCTTTTTTCTTTATAACAATTTGGGTTTTTGCAACAGCTATTTCAGTTTCATATATCTAATAAATGATGGACTCAGCAATATTTCTGGATTGAAATGAGTTTTATTGTACTAACAGAAAATGTGCACTCGCATTTAAACAAAATTTGACCTATGCAAAAGTATGGGCACCCTTATCAATTTCTTGATTTGAACACTCCTAACTACTTTTTACTGACTTACTAAAGCACTAAATTGGTTTTGTAACCTCATTGAGTTTTGAACTTCATAGGCAGGTGTACCCAATCATGAGAAAAGGTATTTAAGGTGGCCACTTGCAAGTTGTTCTCCTATTTGAATGTCCTATAAAGAGTGGCATCATGGGCTCCTCAAAACAACTCTCAAATGAATAATCTATGTTTTCAGATCAACATAGTTGTTCAGAGGAAGGATACAAAAAGTTGTCTCAGAGATTTAAACTGTCAGTTTGCACTGTGAGGAACATAGTAAGGAAATGGAAGAACACAGGTACAGTTCTTGTTAAGCCCAGAAGTGGCAGGCCAAGAATACTATCAGAAAGGCAGAGAAGAAGAATGGTGAGAACAGTCAAGGACAATCCACAGACCACCTCCAAAGACCTGCAGCATCATCTTGCTGCAGATGGTGTCAATGTGCATCGGTCAACAATACAGCGCACTTTGCACAAGAAGAAGCTGTATGGGAGAGTGATGTGAAAGAAGCCGTTTCTGCAAGCACGCCACAAACAGAGTCGCCTGAGGTATGCAAAAGCACATTTGGACAAGCCAGTCACATTTTGGAAGAAGGTCCTGTGGACTGATGAAACAAAGATTGAGTTGTTTGGTCATACAAAAAGGCGTTATGCATGGAGGCAAAAAAACACGGCATTCCAAGAAAAGCACTTGCTACCCACAGTAAAATTTGGTGGAGGTTCCATCATGCTTTGGGGCTGTGTGGCCGATGCCGGCACCGGGAATCTTGTTAAAGTTGAGGGTCGCATGGATTCAACTCAGTATCAGCAGATTCTTGACAATAATGTGCAAGAATCAGTGACGAAGTTGAAGTTGCGCAGGGGACGGATATTTCAGCAAGACAATGATCCAAAACACTGCTCCAAATCTACTCAGGCATTCATGCAGAGGAACAATTACAATGTTCTGGAATGGCCATCCCAGTCCCCAGACCTGAATATCATTGAAAATCTGTGGGATGATTTGAAGCGTGCTGTCCATGCTCGGCGACCATCAAACTTAACTGAACTGGAATTGTTTTGCAAACAGGAATGGTCAAATATACCTTCATCCAGGATCCAGGAACTTATTAAAAGCTACAGGAAGAGACTAGAGGCTGTTATTTTTGCAAAAGGAGGATCTACAAAATATCAATGTAACTTTTATGTTAAGGTGCCCATACTTTTGCACCTGTCAACGGTCAAATTTTGTTTAAATGCGGATTGCACATTTTCTGTTAGTACAATAAACCTCATTTAAATCCAGAAATATTATTCAGTCCATCAGTTATTAGATATATGAAACTGAAATAGCTGTTGCAAAAACCCAAATTGTTATAAAGAAAAAAGGTTAACATTAATAGGGGTGCCCAAACTTTTTCATATGACTGTATTATCACAATATATAAAATAGACTTTATTGCCCTGTTTTTACTGAACTCTCTCCTTCTACTGGCCCTCAAAACCGTTTCATAGATGTAAATAATCCAACATCTTTACACAAGAATACAATTTATCATCATTGGAGAAATCAAAATGAATTTCTAATCCAACAAATTTGATACAGGTAAAATATACCGTATCTTTGTACCATGTTAGCCAGTAGAGATAAAAAATTGTTTAAAAGAACTGAAGTCCTCAGTGGTTGATACCTTTTAATGGCTAATGAAAAGATGGTAATAATAGCAAGCTTTCCAGAATACTCAGGTCTCTTCATCAGGCATGGTATAACACAAAATCTGAAGAGTCACATATTTATACACAACAGGACATAGAATAGTGCAGTAAAAAAAAAAAAGAAAAACAAGTTATATGAAACAGACAGAACTATCACTATGGCAGGGGGGCAAACTGTTGTGGCCATAAATATTGCTGCAGTCCAGTGTGAAAGTTTTATTGTCCTCTGTTTAGGGTCTTGTCCAGGGCTGTGACGTGCTCGGATGGTCCTCTGACCATCCGAGCGTGTCACAGCCCTGGACCCGACCCTAATCAGAGGACAACAAAAACTGTCACACTGAACTGCAGCAATATTTATGGCCACAACAGTTTGCCCCCCTGCCATAGTGATAGTTCTGTTTCATATAACTTGTTTTTTTTTTGTTTTTTTTTTAATGCAATGAAATTCATTGTTCCATATATGCAGGAAGTTAATTGCACCCGCAATTTATGATCCCTTCGTGAAGCCCGTACTATCCCCTGTGTGGAAAATGTGTAGGGATTGGATTGAGGAAACTTATGATATAAATACTTTGTATGTATATTTTTTAATATGGTCTAGCAATTAAATATGGCTATATAACTGTTGGTCTCTTCTTACTTGTTGTGACACCCTTATGCCACATATCTCTTAGTGACTTTGTACTTCTTGACTAGAGACACACTTTGGTATCACAGCAATGGTGGCAATTTGATTTTTCATCTCTTGTTGCCATTCTCAGTGATGGTGAATTAGACTAGACACATTTGTGTAATTTATTAAGGATAGCGTCTTGTTTATGTCTTCTTCTGCTACTATAGTTATTGATGGAACAATGTGCACTAAGCACTTTATGGCATTGGTTGTGGTATTATTTAATGGGTCACCACATTAGGATCTATCAGGGTCAGTCGACGTAGCATGCCAGAACCTCATAACCTAGGGAGCTAATGTGACGCCCTGGCAAAACTAGGTAGTCACAGATGACTATCCCCCCCACCAAGGGTACAGGAATCGCTTCCTCCTTGGGATTACACCCCCACATGGTGCATATGAGCAGCCGCCCCTCCCCCCCAGTTGGGAGCTGAAAAGAGCAGCAGGGGAGGAGTTAAGTCAGTCGGAGAAGAGCAGCAGAGCAGTCAGGAGTGTCTCTCCTGGGCTACAGAGAAAGTTGCAGAGCGGTCAGGGGTTGGAGCCCCCGGACTGCGGGAACAGGTCAGGCACTAGGAGGGGACCCAAAGTGGACCGGGGCAGGGTAGTGGCCCGCCGGCATCGGGAACCTAGAATAGTGCAGGGAAGTGGACTTCCCCGTTCCAATCAGAGGAGCTCAGCAGACGACAAGGTGCAGTGCAACAAAAGCGGGCTCCTGCTCATTGCACCGTGTGTGAGACCAGCACACCCCTCCAAAAGGCTCCCAATCACTGGCAGTTGGTTTACAAAGGACTCTGTGTTTCCTGACCACACACATCAGCCTAGCTTCATCCAACACCAAGACAACCGAACTGTGAGTTTCCTGCTCCCTGCAATCCCTGCCACCACCACAACTCCCAATTGGGCCCCAGGACTACACCTCCCCTACCCATGGAGGAGATTCCACCTTGCTGCCCCACACCACCAGTCCCGGGCACGGTCCCCAGGGGCAGCGGCAGTGCCACCATCTCATCACCGCAACCCACGGGTGGCATCACGGACAATCTCCCTTACCTAATCCCCTTTTTGCTGTGGAGCCTGGGATCACAGACCGGGTCACGCCACTGTGATACCTACAGAAGTGACCCCTTGGCCCGGATCTGAGTACTCCTTATCCCTGGGCGACACAAATTGGGGTCACGAACAGGATACTTACCCATTCACTAACCTAGTGAAGTGCGCCTTGTATGGACAGTCAGCGGTGATCCGTTGTCAAAGTTCCAAAATCCGCCATCTTGCCGCCATCTTTTGGCGTGAAGATTCCCGCCAGAGTCTTCTTCCCCGCGAAAAGAGCACGAAAGCTGAAGCCCTGCTCCCTGGGAACACGGCCGGCAAGCAAAGCCGGAAGTCGCAAAGCGAAACTTAATGGCCTGAGAGAGGAGTGCCAAGAAAAGACAAAGGGGGGGTGGGTGAAAATCCTGCGACATGTAACCAGAGCTGTAAAGGCAGGGACACCAGGACTTTGCCTAATTCCGTTCCTGGAGAAGCAAGCCGCAACCCTGATTACATCATCCCTGGCCCCGGCAGTCCACCCGGCCGCAACGGTGATGACGTTGGCTCCAGCAGTCCGCTCGGCCGCAACGGTGATGAAGTCGGCCTCGGCAGTCCGCCCGGCCGCAGCAGAGGCGACACCCGACCGGAAATTTGCCCCAGATGCAGCGCCAGCCACTCCCAGGTACCCCGTCCCGGCTGTGGAACAGCAGGAGTGCACCTGCAGAGAGGAGGAGCATGCCACTGAGCGATGGGACCCTCGGCAGTTAGCGAGGCCGGTTGTAGCCGGCGCCAAGGGCATCCAAGTGGGCCTGGCGCCTGAGCAGGAGGCAGAGCACGGAACCCGTGCCCTGTACTGGGAGCGTCGGCAGCAGCAGTGGTAGCTGAATATGGACACCTACCCGCAAATAAGTTAAAAAGTTAAAAGTTAAAGTTGAAAAGTTTTAAAGAACCCGCTCCAGATATAAAGACTCCTACCTTTGTTGAACGTCCCCAAGTTCCCCGGGAGACGCCATCCAGCACACGGGGTGGAAGGAGGAGGACCTTGCCCGACTTGTTGAACGCCACTGCGGTCGGAGCCGTGGAGGGCGCCATCAGGGGTCGGAGCCCCCCGGTGGAGGATGGCAAGTGAGTTAGGTTGGAGCAAGGACAGTTCCAGTTACAGAACCTGGTTTACTGTACCCGCACTGCAGGCAGTGGAAGACAGGGTCTTTCTGGACAGTGTCACCGTGAGTGAATGTGGCATTGGGGACCCCTGCTTGCCTGTGGTGGACTGAGGGAAAGTGGCTGGAGGAAGCTGCGCCGGCAGCAGAGTTAACATGTTGTAAATAATCCCGGACCAACCCTTTCAGGTCCTGCAGCTCCCGGGGAGGCTGGTTGGAGGAAGGGCCTGCGGCAGAGGAAACCGAGGTCCCGTCACCATTGCAACTGGTGACAACCCTCCAGGTCAGGGGTCCCCTGGACGTGGGGCCTCTGAGAGACTGCCGAGTAAGGAACTTATTACCCGGCCCATGTGGGCAATACCCGGACCTGAACCCGTTTCCTGGACTGGGGAAAAGGGGTGCTGACCTAGTTCTTAGAGGCAGCATCAGGGCTAGGTTTGCTTGGGTGGGCAAATGAAAGGACCCGGTCCCGTCCCGTTCCCGGTTAATGTTTTGCAATGTTAAAGAAAACGTACCTCCCAATGTGGGAAGATGCATGTTTGTAATGTTTAACTTTTTTTTTCCCGTTAAAATAAACGTCAGTGACCGGACAGCCCATGGACGGGCTGTGTTTAACCAAGGGGGAATGTGATGCCCTGGCAAAACCAGGTAGTCACAGATGACTGTACCCCCCACCAAGGGTACAGGAATCGCTTCCTCCTTGGGATTACACACACACACCCCCACATGGTGCATATGAGCAGCCGCCCCTCCCCCCCAGTTGGGAGCTGAAAAGAGCAGCAGGGGAGGAGTTCAGTCAGTCGGAGGAAAGCAGCAGAGCAGTCAGGAGTGTGTCTCCTGGGCTGCAGAGAAAGTTGCAGAGCGGTCAGAGGTTGGAGCCCCTGGACTGCGGGAACAGGTCAGGCACTAGGAGGGGACCCAAAGTGGATCGGGGCAGGGTAGTGGCCTGCTGGCATCGGGAACACGGAATAGTGCAGGGAAGTGGACTTCCCCCGTTCCAACCAGAGGAGCTAAGCAGACTACAAGGTGCAGTGCAACAAAAGTGCACCGTGTGTGGGACCAGCACACCCCTCCAAAAAGCTCCCAGTCACCGGCAAGTTGGTTTACAAAGGACTCTGTGTTTCCTGACCACACACATCAGCCTAGCTTCATCCAACACCAAGACAACCGAACTGTGAGTTTCCTGCTCCCTGCAATCCCTGCCACCACCACAACTCCCAATTGGGCCCCAGGACTATACCTCCCCTACCCGTGGAGGGGATTCCACCTTGCTGCCCCACACCACCAATCCCGGGCACAGTCCCCAGGGGCAGCGGCAGTGCCACCATCTCATCACCGCAACCCACGGGTGGCGTCAAGGACAATCTCCCTTACCTAATCCCCTTTTTGCTGTGGAGCCTGGGATCACAGACCGGGTCACGCCACTGTGATACCTACAGAAGTGACCCCTTGGCCCGGATCTGAGTACCCCTTATCCCTGGGCGACACACTAACCTCCACAGACAGACAGTAATATTGAGGGCCAGATTTCACCTCCGTGCAGGGACCTTCCTTAGTCTTCTTTATACTGTATATAAGGCTGCCTCCACTTTCTAATACCCTACATACAATACGGTGGCAAATTTCCAATAGCACAGACTGCTTATTGACAGTTTTTAAATATTTATGTATAAACTTAATATTTTTAGGGGTTTTTCATTGTTTGGTTTTCACTTGACTGAACCCCTTCCAGATATATATTTTCCAAGGTTTATTATAATGATATCCAGCATTGAGCAGGGTCCCTCCACCAAGCCATGGAGAGACTATCCCTTCTCTCTTATGTTTTTTATGTTTATACCAGAAAACTTTAAAAGATCTGAATGTTTAAACTTGATTGAGTGATTTTATTGTTGCTTTTACTCTATCTGAACCTGAAATACTTTGTTATAATGTGAGGTATTGCAAACCAACTGTCTTGTATGTCTGAAACCTTTTTCAATAAAAAAATTTCATAGTGAAAAAAAACATACAGACATAGTTTTTGAGTACAAAATAAAAAAAACTTACATTAATGTATGTTTAAACAGCTGAAACATCTCAATCCTTACACAAGTAAAATGTGTTATTTTTGGAAGTAACTCAGGATTGAAGATTAATCAGTTGTTTGGTTAATGCATAAGATCATTACATTTTGCAACACTGCAAAAATCAAGTTATTTTAGATTTCACAATTTTTGTATAGCCATTATTTAAAGACGCTTTCTATTTACCAATGAAAAGTCATTTAAATCACAGTATGTGGCTAGTGATTCATTTTAATTAAAAAATCCACAAATGCAGTAAGTAAAAAATAAATACATAGCACAGAGCTAAGAACATATACAATGTCATATATAAATGAGCAAGAAATATATATATGTAAATAGAACCTTTTAGAAAATTACTTCTATGGTTCACATCAGTTACATAAAAAGCTTCCTATAGCGAGGCAAGCTCATTTCTGCATTCTTATCAAGCAGCGCGTACAGTAAAATGTATGATAAAATATAGAGTGTGTAGCACAGTAGGGAACAAATACTCAGTATGCTGTTTTAATTATATCTGTTGATTGTTATTGAATCATTTTTGCTATGCACTTATTCCTAAAAGAAGGTTTATAATAAAGTTTAAGTTTATATACAATATAATTAAACATTTCTTTCCTCTGGATGAAGGTTTGATGCCTAGATCTGTATGTCAGTACTGAGATCAAAGCAGAGAAGGGTTTTGGTGGCCCACTCAGCAGCCAGGATAAATCTCAGGTGACAGTAAAGATGATCTGATCAACTAAAATTCAAATTTGCATCTTTGCCAAATATTCCCAAAATGACGTTCTGTAATGCAAACACAGCCTTACTAATGTCCAAGTGACCTCAACCTAACTGGCTAGGTGTAAATTGAAGGAAAATGGCGGTAACCAGCAGATAATTTACCCACTCACTGCAATTTCAGCATTTGTATTCTACTTAAATTGTATTAATGGCCCAAAAATTATTCTTTTTTGAGGGCAGATGCCTACTCTAATGGTGTTAATGCACAGGCAGTGCAAATGGAAGAAGCTGAGGCTTTTGCATACAGAGAGTATAAAAATGATCCCTATTTGGTGTGTATCAAGGGATTTGATCTTTGCTAATTGAAGAAGCAATTGCTTTTGACAATCCATCCAAAATTTATCCCAAGCCATTCTAAAAATTAGCCTTAATTTCGGAGCTGTTTAACATTTGTATAACCTCAAGAAAATATGTTTTCTAAAATCAGTACTGTCTACAACTATAAAACACTGTGGGCAGCCAGGAAATATGTGGCTGGCATGGCTGTGTATTAGTAGCGGCAGAGGCCAAATGGTAGAGAATTAGGACATGGCAGGTAAGGAGATGTGTGGCAGTGTAGGGCCAGCAATGGCAGCAGCAGTATGATATAGCACCATAATACACAGTAGGCAAGCCAGATCTATAACTGTAATGACCCTGTAGTGGCAGCAGCATAAACTCCTGCGCCAAATTCATGGACCAAATCTGCATCTTCTGTCAAAAAACGCATCTAAATGAGATGTAGTTATGATTCGATATTGATGCAATTTTTTTCCAGGAGCTGCAAATTTGGTGCAGAAATCTGGGACAGACATTTCTTCACTAAATGTTCATCTCTTGGTAGAAAACTGAACCGAAATGGCTTCAAAACTGTGTTTTTTGTGTGATTTTCTGTCAGGAGATGCAGATTTGGTGCTAAAATTTGGTGTATAAATTCCAGCACCAAATCTGAATCTTTTGGCAAAAAAAATGTGGTCATCTGAGGTGAGTTTACCTGCGGTCACAGGTGGGGGACCATGGGAACCTCCAGCTGTGACCTTAAGTAAACTCAGTGACGTCACCACTCACAGCTGCAGCTCAATCAGTGTCTTCCTGAAGTTGCAATGGGCGGTCATGTTTTCTAATGTGCCTGCGAGCTGTGACTTCAGTATGTAGCAGAGCCGGGATCATCTTGAGACTTCATATGGATTGCGTCGGATCTGCAAGGGTGATTTTGGAGTTAATAAAGGGGTAAAAGAAGGTGTGTGTGTATTTTATTTCAAATAAAGGATTTTTTAAATTGTGTTTTGTTTTTTTTTTCACTTACAGGATTAGTAATGGGGGGTCTCAGACACCTCCCATTACTAATCTAGGGCTTAATTTCAGCTGTAATTTTTTGACAAATCACAGCTGTCATTAACCCCTTATATAACCTCAATTGCCAACGCACCAGGGAATGAGCTGGGTAAAGCGCCGGCATTGTCGCATCTAATGGATGCGACAATCCTGGCCAGCTGAGCGCTAATATTTTTAGGCTGGGGGTGCAATAACCATGGCACCTCCCATCCTGACAATATCAATCTCCCACCTGTCTGCTTTACCATGTCTGGATAACAACACTGGGAGGAGCAAACAATTTAGGTTTTTTTACCTCTATTTTGATATCCAGCCATGGCAAAGCACACAGATGAGGGCTACACCCTGCTGCTGTTTTACCGGGGCTGGTGATCAAAATAAGGAGGGAGCCTACGCCATTTTTTTCCCCATTATTTATTTCTCTTTACACTACTAAAAATAAGAAAATAGTGTGCACACACTTAGAATTAAAAGTATGGGGGAGGTGCTAGTGTAAGAGGATGAAAAATCATATATAAATATAACACTGCAATCTCAGTGGGCAAGAATGAATAAAGATATAAGTTTTTTTCTCAATGCTAATAAATTTTTAATATAGAAGGCAAGATAGCAACAATTGAAAGACGTGACACTTGCAACAATTTTGTGACAATAAAGTTTCGGTCCTCCAGGACCTTGATCACATTAGTCGCTGGGAAAAATGAAAAACACAGAGATCAGTATACACATCAATTTGTACAAACACTTCATGGAAAATACATTTTGTCATTATATACATATTCACATTAATATATACATGATAAGTCCTTTGCTTAAGGGCATATAGATAATCACAATATTTACAGTAAAAGGCACAAGGTTATCAACAGCACGGAAGAAATTGAAAATTATAAGAGAGAAGAGTAGGGAGAGTAGGAAGAATAGAGTAGGAAGAGAATGGTAGTCTCACCTAAATTACTATGAAGAAAAGTGTTTTTTGGGGGTTCCTTTAATGATTAACAGACAGTAGCCTCCTTACTCATAGGCAGATGTATAAAGACGTTCGTCCTAATGTGAGAAGACATAGTTTAGTTAACATGAAATGTTAAAGTTAATATATGGTTATGTTTTTGCCTCTATTAAGACCAAGCAATAGTCCTCAATTATAGAAATGAGGTCAGTCTGGTGGAGACAAGGTCACCGCATTGACTAGAGCCATATTAATATAGTCCTACATTAGGGGGTGATTCCTTATCAAGGAAAAAGAATAATTACCAGAAATCCAAAAAAATGGCAATACGGTGAGGTTTTTCCTGTTCCCTCCACAGTGGAGTTCTAAGGTAGTTCTAAGGTAGACTATTGCTTGGTCTTAATAGAGGCAAAAATATAACCATATATTAACTTTAACATTTCATGTTAACTAAACTATGTCTTCTCAAATTAGGACGAACGTCTTTATACATATGCCTATGAGTAAGGAGGCAACTGTCTGTTAATCATTAAAGGAACCCCCAAAAAAAACACTTTTCTTCATAGTAATTTAGGTGAGACTACCATTCTCTCCTACTGTATTCTTCCTACTCTCCCTACTCACTGTAAAATATATGATAGCGCATATGAGAAGCACCCGTGAGATAGGAGATTTATGTTTGTTTAACAGAACTACTCACCTTGTCAGGTTGTGCGCCCTCGCACAACCTCGGTGATGGATGTGTAAATCCTCTGGGGAATGAGGGGCTGTCTCGGCTGGCGTTATCTGATGTTAGGCTGGGTGGACCTGGAGAGATGACCGCTGGAGGTTCCTGGTTCACCGACTCCTGAATTCCTGGAACTTCTTGCGGCTCTGTGTCCTCCCGCTGGAGTTATCAGAGTGAATGAATGAGATGTATTGCTTTCTGCAGCTCTATACCGGAATCCCTTTAGGGAGTGAGCATATGTGAAAAGTAAAAAACCGGTCTTTTGAGCGCTAGTAATAGATCTATTATTCTTTCGTTTTCTTGGAATTAATAGAGCTTTATTTGTAACAGAATAATAAAATAGAGCTCTTGTTTTCACAACGCGTTTCAGCAAGATCCACTTGCTATCCTCAGACCTGAGGATAGCAAGTGGATCTTGCTGAAACGCGTTGTGAAAACAAGAGCTCTATTTTATTATTCTGTTACAAATAAAGCTCTATTAATTCCAAGAAAACGAAAGAATAATAGATCTATTACTAGCGCTCAAAAGACCGTTTTTTACTTTTCACATATACTCTCCCTACTCTTCTCTCTTATAATTTTCAATTTCTTCTGTGCTGTTGACAACCTTGTGCCTTTTACTGTAAATATTGTGATTATCTATATGCCCTTATGCAAAGGACTTACCATGTATATATTAATGTGAATATGTATATAATGACAAAATGTATTTTCCATGAAGTGTTTGTACAAATTGATGTGTATACTGATCTCTGTGTTTTTCATTTTTCCCAGCGACTAATGTGATCAAGGTCCTGGAGGACCGAAACGTTATTGTCGCAAAATTGTCGCAAGTGTCATGTCTTACAATTGTTGCTATCTTGCCTTCTATATTAAAAATCTATTAGCATTGAGAAAAAGAGTTATATCTTTATTCATTCTTGCCCATTGAGAGTGCAGTGTTATATTTATATATGGTCTTTACACTACTATACAGCAAACTGACTGCAACCAATCACATTCACGGACACAGGCTGGGTGGTATGTATAGCAGTCTGCAACCAATCACAGACATTGGTACAGAGGGTGAGCGGGGGAAGCAGTGAATATTGATGAACCTTAATTAGCGGGCCCAGAAGCGAGTTTCACTGCAGTGTGATCTTCCGGAAAACACGGTATGTATAACTATCCTAGTTATACTAGTATTTAACTTCCATTTGTAGCTCTTTTTTTCTTTTACAATGATTTCTCCGGCCAATCAATGGCTCTGGACATACCCACAGCCTAAAAGCTTGCTGAATGGCTACTCTGCAACCTTTCAACAAGCTTTATTCGGGTGAAAAACCCGAGCAGAAAATGGACATGCAGTCAAAAGTCTGTGGTCGGAATTCAGCATCAGATTGGACACAAGGTGTTCGGTACGGACACCAAACTGTATAGTTCAGGTTCTCAAATCCCTAGTGGGAAATCTTTTTTCTGCCAAGGGCCATTTTGGAATTTCTACCAACCTTCGTGGTCTGCACAAAATTATCAACTTGAAAATTACCCTTCTATATTTGGTCAAACAATTAATTAACTCACCCCTGTGGTGGCTGGAGCTGTTTCTCTTTGATGCGGCTGTGATGTTAGGTAATATTGATCATGATACTTCTCACAACTGCTTTTCCAGGTTGGTCTTAATCTAGTGCGCAGTTTTATATATATGTAGAATTCAAGTGCAGATTGTAACGTTTAATTTGAAGGTTTGAACAAAAATATCTGATAGAAATTGTAGGAATTGTACACGTTTCTTTACAAACACTCCACATTTTAGGAGGTCAAAAGTAATTGGATAAATAAACCAAACCCAAACAAAATATTTTTATTTTCAATATTTTGTTGCGAATCCTTTGGAGGCAATCACTGCCTTAAGTCTGGAACCCATGGACATCACCAAACGCTGGGTTTCCTCCTTCTTAATGCTTTGCCAGGCCTTTACAGCCGCAGCCTTCAGGTCTTGCTTGTTTGTGGGTCTTTCCGTCTTAAGTCTGGATTTGAGCAAGTGAAATGCATGCTCAATTGGGTTAAGATCTGGTCATTGACTTGGCCATTGCAGAAGGTTCCACTTTTTTGCACTCATAAACTCCTGGGTAGCTTTGGCTGTATGCTTGGGGTCATTGTCCATCTGTACTATGAAGCGCCGTCCGATCAACTTTGCGGCATTTGGCTGAATCTGGGCTGAAAGTATATCCCGGTACACTTCAGAATTCATCCGGCTACTCTTGTCTGCTGTTATGTCATCAATAAACACAAGTGACCCAGTGCCATTTAAAGCCATGCATGCCCATGCCATCACGTTGCCTCCACCATGTTTTACAGAGGATGTGGTGTGCCTTGGATCATGTGCCGTTCCCTTTCTTCTCCAAACTTTTTTCTTCCCATCATTCTGGTACAGGTTGATCTTTGTCTCATCTGTCCATAGAATACTTTTCCAGAACTGAGCTGGCTTCATGAGGTGTTTTTCAGCAAATTTAACTCTGGCCTGTCTATTTTTGGAATTGATGAATGGTTTGCATCTAGATGTGAACCCTTTGTATTTACTTTCATGGAGTATTCTCTTTACTGTTGACTTAGAGACAGATACACCTACTTCACTGAGAGTGTTCTGGACTTCAGTTGATGTTGTGAACGGGTTCTTCTTCACCAAAGAAAGTATGCGTCGATCATCCACCACTGTTGTCATCCGTGGACGCCCAGGCCTTTTTGAGTTCCCAAGCTCACCAGTCAATTCCTTTTTTCTCAGAATGTACCCGACTGTTGATTTTGCTACTCCAAGCATGTCTGCTATCTCTCTGATGGATTTTTTCTTTTTTTTCAGCCTCAGGATGTTCTGCTTCACCTCAATTGAGAGTTCCTTAGACCGCATGTGGTCTGGTCACAGCAACAGCTTCCAAATGCAAAACCACACACCTGTAATCAACCCCAGACCTTTTAACTACTTCATTGATTACAGGTTAACGAGGGAGACGCCTTCAGAGTTAATTGCAGCCCTTAGAGTCCCTTGTCCAATTACTTTTGGTCCCTTGAAAAAGAGGTGGCTATGCATTACAGACCTATGATTCCTAAACCCTTTCTCCGATTTGGATGTGAAAACTCTCATATTGCAGCTGGGAGTGTGCACTTTCAGCCCATATTATATATATAATTGTATTTCTGAACATGTTTTTGTAAACAGCTAAAATAACAAAACTTGTGTCACTGTCCAAATATTTCTGGACCTAACTGTATATATATATATATATATATATATATATATATATATATATATATATGTATATATATATGTAAGTGCCTTTGTCTTTTTGTGCATACCTCCCAAGTCTTGAAGAATACACCCTGGCAATTTTTAATCAAGCACATAGCCACACCCATTTGGCAGTGAGGTATGTTCAGCAGATGCCCCGGACTGTTCATTCATTCATAGTGGTATCATCCAGAACTTTCTCATATTTATATAAGTTTTACTATATGACATGATGACCCCAGGTTACCATGGCAGCGATCAGGTCCCTGTGATCACATTACAGGGACCCGATCGCCAGTGAGAGGTAAGTGATTCCTCTCCCTGCCTCCTGAATGCCGTGATTGCATTGATCACAGTATTCAGGGGGTTAAATTGCTGGGAGCGGCGCAGGCACCGCTCCTGGCAGTGAGAGCTGGGTCCCGGCTATAACATAAGCTGTAAAAATCGTATGTGAAAAAATGCGATAAAAAATGCATGTTTTTCCTGCCAAAGCATGCAGTTGTGTGCAGAAAATCTGCACACAATTCTGCTACTTGTGAACATACTCTCAGTCTCCCCCTAGAATACAGGACACTGAGATGCTGCTCTGTACAATGGATCTAAATGTCCAGTATAATCTGCTGTGAAGTCACAGGCTGCAACGCAGGTTCATCTATGTAAAATCCTCTGTTTAATGACAGCATAGCCTGTGGCTCAATAGCCAGGACAGCTGGGACTGATGTAATGTGTTTGAAAGTTGCTGGTTTGATTCCAATGTGCGGTGAAAAATACGATTATATTTTTGTCATTTTATTTTCTCATTTCTTTATAATAGTTTTATAGGAAGAAAAGAATCTGACGTCTTTGTTCACTTACATAGGGATACAGTATATATCTATGTCTATGTAACTGAATAATTTGCAATACAGGTAAAGATTTCCAAGTCCTCCTTTGCCCCTCAGTACAGTCAGTGGCTCAATGGTAAAGCTACTGCTTATGGACAAAGAGCTAAAAAAAAAAAATCATGAGTTTCAGTCCTGTTGTAGAAAACCAGATCAGATGAGAATTTATGGTCTTCTTGGATTAATTTATTCACTGAACTGAGATGAGAAGTCAGGACAAAAGCAGTGAACTGCGGGAGTGAGCCCTCAAATCGGGACAGTCCCACTGAATCCAGGATGGTTGGGACGTATGCTTTGTGGAGGGGGCTCAGCTCCTGAGTCTGCTTGAAATGCCCTTACAGTGGTACCTTGCTTAACGAGAACAATCCGTTCTGGGACTGTGCTTGTTAATCAAGGTACTCGTTCAGCAGAGCAAGATTTCCCATAGGAAATCATTGCAATGCTGACGATCCGTTCCACAACTTCTAAAATGTCCCATCCTGGTCCCCTATTCTATCATTCCACACATGCACAAACGCACACAAACACACATGCACGCATGCACACACACATATTATATGCTCACCTTACCTTCCGTTCCATCGCCGGTCTGCTGGGACTTGCTGTTCTCTGGTACGGGGCCGGGTTGTGTAACGCGTTACCATAACGACGAGGCAAGAACTTCCCGGCCAGAGCGCTGACGTCAAAGGCAGAGCCGCTTGCCTCTAATTGGCCAGCGCTCTGCCTTTCATTAGCGGTGACAGGAAGTTCCTCCCTCGTCGCTATGGATGCAGATAAACAGCGTGGACTGGAGCGCAGCGGCGCACTACAGCACCCAGGAGGTCGGCGATGAAATGAAAGGTAAACATATTATGTTATATTATATGGTCACCATAACTTCCGTTCCATCGCAAGCCTCCTGGGTCTTGTAGTTCACCGCGAGGACGTCGCGATGTACCCGGGAACTACAAGAACCATCAGACCAGCGGTGGAACGGAAGGTAAGGTGAGCATAATACTGTGTGTGTGTGTGTGTGTGTGTGTGCTTGCGTGTTTGTTTGTGAGTACATGTGTGTGTTTTTGTAGACTGCAAGTGCGGGTCAGAGTGTGGTGGATGGACGAAACCGGAAGTGTGTGCGGTGAGAATTTCGCTCGTACAGCAAAGCTTTCTCGTAAAGCGGGTTACAAATTTACAGAAAGCTTTGCTTGTTAAGCGAAATTCTCGCTAAGAGGGTTACTCATTAAGCGAGGTACCACTGTACATAAGAAAAGTAGAAGTAGTAGAGATGTTCTATGTTTAATTGTCATGCTCCCCGGGTCCCGACGTCGTTTCTCACTCACCGCTCCTGTCCCCGGGTCCCCTGCCTCCAGCCACACGTCCTCCTCGGCACCGCTCCCTGCTCTGGCCTCCGGCACCCGGGCGTCACGCATGTGCATTAGGGCGCGCGCGGTCACTGACTTCCTCTTAAAGGCCCTGCACTCCCTAACAGGATATTGCATCAGTCAGGGTCAGGTATATTAGGAGCTCCCTGCCTGGAGGGCGTCGCCTGTTCGTCGAGTTCTGCAAGCTAGAAGTCCAGGTCCCCTTGTGTCTTACTCATACTAAAGACCTTGTCTCTTCCGTAGAGCCTGCTCTGCCTCCGTAGCCGGTCCCTGAATCCAGTCTTGCCAAGAGGTCCTCCGGTGTCCGTCGGCGGGGAATCCAACCACCGTTTCGGCAGCCTGTGCCTGTCTGGTATGTCCGACTTCACCCAGCTGCCTTCCATCACACCTAGCTAACCCGGATCCCGCCTGAGATTCCTAACCGTCACCCATACTGGACTTCCGTAATTATCTCTGAGGACTCTGTGGCTCCAAAGACTCCGTTTTACCCGTTCCCTGTGGGACGCTAACCCGGTTCCGCTAGTACTCCAGCTACCGTGTACCTAGGCCCTCTGGTGGGGTGACTGGACAGTCCCTGTATAGGGGTTAGCTCCAGGTTGCCTCACTGGGGGAGTCCGGTACACGGCCCAGAGGATCCACCATCACCCGGACCTAACAGAACGAACAGGCCATGGATCCCGCCGAAGCACTAGCATCCCAACTGGCCGGATTGCAGCAGGAGCTGGTACGTCAGCGAGAGACCCAATCCCGTATGTTGGCCTTCATGACGTCAGTGGACACCCGCCTGAACACACTGCAATCCACAGCCACGTCCCTGTCCACTTCCGCCACATCCACGGCTTCCGTAGGGACAACTTCTGCGACCTCGCAACTGAGACTAGCCTCTCCGCCTCGGTTTGCCGGGGACCACAAGAACTGCCGTGGGTTCTTGAACCAGTGCTTGCTGCACTTCAAACTGCTCCCACATCTCTTCGCTTTCGACCAAGCTGAGGTTGCCTTCGTCATGTCTCATCTGGAGGGTGAAGCACTGGCATGGATGAACCCCTTGTGGGAGAGGGAAGATCCAGTAACCACCAACATCCAGGACTTCCTGAACACCTTCCGCACCGCGTTCGATGAACCCGGACGTGCTTCTTCATCCGCCTCATCCCTCCTCAGGCTACGCCAAGGAACTTTGACAGTTGGTCAGTATGCCATCCGGTTCCGCACGCTGGCATCTGAGTTGGGGTGGAACAATGAAGCCTTGACTGCCGCCTTCTGGGAGGGGCTTACCGGTCGTATCAAGGACGAGCTGGCCGGCCGAGACGTCCCCTCCACCTTGGACGCCCTGATCGCCCTCGCAACCCGGATAGACCTCCGCTTTCAAGAAAGGTCTAAGGAAATGTCCCGCGAGCGGCGCCCTGTAAGGCACTCCGCTTCTCCACAGAAGCCTATCCTCTCCTCATCCGGGCCCTCTGGCTCCTCCATCCATGAGCCCATGGAGTCCATGCAAGTGGACCAGCTACGGTCCTCCGAGCAGCGTCGAGCGGAACGAGCCGCCAAGGGTCTCTGCTTCTATTGTGGAGACGGCGCACACCAGGTGCGTGCCTGCCCAGCGAAACCGGGAAACTCCAAAGCCTAGGGTTGGTAGGAGAGGCCACCCTAGGTACTGGGAAGCTCTCTGACCCAGTGACATGGACTGTACAGGTGACAACAGGAGAAACCCGCTTCACGGCAGAGGCATATCTCGACTCCGGAGCAGCGGGTAACTTCATCCACCAGGCCACAGTTGACAAGTACCTGTTACCTGTCACCCCGCTGCAGACACCGCTTGTGATAGCCTCTGTGGATGGGGAACCCCTCTCTGATCCCGTCCTGTTCGTCACTAAACCTGTGAAACTGCGTATCGGTGCGCTACACACCGAAGAAATCGCCTTCTATGTTCTGCCACGCATGTCTCATCCACTTCTGCTGGGTTTACCCTGGTTGCGGGTACATGAACCTACAGTCAGCTGGCGTACTGGAGAAATCATCCGCTGGGGCCCGTCTTGTCATGAGAACTGCCTCCAGTCAGTCCAGCCCGTCCGTCGTCCTCCGGCCCCGGACTCCTTACCTGGTCTTCCTCCAGCCTATTGGTCCTTCGCGGATGTGTTCGATAAAAAGGAGTCGGAGGTATTGCCTCCACATCGACCCTACGACTGTGCCATTGACCTTCTGCCGGGAACCACACCCCCTCGGGGACGGATATACCCTTTGTCCCCTGCTGAGACCCGGGCCATGTCTGAATACATCACCGAGAACCTGGCACGGGGTTCATTCGAAGGTCCTCGTCCCCGGCTGGTGCGGGCTTCTTCTTCGTCAAGAAAAAAGAAGGCGACCTACGGCCCTGTATCGATTACCGGGGACTAAACCAGATCACAGTGAAAAACAAATACCCCCTGCCTCTCATCCCTGAACTCTTCGATCGGCTCCGGGGAGCCCGTATATTCACCAAATTGGATCTCCGTGGGGCTTACAACCTGGTTCGCATACGCTCCGGGGACGAGTGGAAGACCGCCTTCAACACCCGGGACGGGCACTATGAATATTGCGTGATGCCCTTCGGCCTTTGCAATGCTCCGGCAGTCTTCCAGGAGCTGGTGAACGACGTGTTCAGGGACCTCCTCTATGTCTGTGTAGTCGTATACCTGGACGACATCTTAATCTACTCCCCAGACCTACGTACCCACAGAGAGCACGTGCAGATCGTGCTACAGAGGCTGAGGAAGAATCGCTTATACGCCAAACACGAGAAGTGTGTGTTCGAACAATCATCCCTCCCCTTTTTGGGCTATGTAATATCGGACACCGGACTGCAGATGGATCCCGGGAAGGTCTCTGCTATCCTCGACTGGCCTCCTCCTTCGGGACTAAAAGCCATCGAACGTTTCCTCGGTTTTGCTAACTACTATCGCCAGTTCGTCCCTCACTTCTCGACTCTAACTGCTCCGCTCTCTGCCCTGACCAAGAAGGGGGCCAATCCGAAGGCTTGGACACCCGAGGCCGAAGTCGCCTTCTGCTCTCTGAAGCGGTCCTTTGCTTCTTCTCCCGTCCTTCACCATCCTGAGTTGAACCGCCAATTCACCCTGGAGGTTGACGCCTCCTCCGCAGGAGCAGGAGCCGTACTTATGCAGAAGTCCGCCACCGGGAAGATGGTCACCTGCGGCTTCTTCTCCAAGATCTTCTCAGCCCCAGAACGCAATTATACCATTGGTGATCGAGAGCTCCTGGCCATTAAGATGGCGTTGGAGGAATGGCGATATCTCCTGGAGGGAGCAGTTTACCCGGTGATCATCTATACTGACCACAAAAACCTGGAGTATATACGCTCCGCTCAAAGGCTGAATCCGCGCCAAGCATGTTGGTCTCTCTTCTTCGCCAGGTTTGACTTTCAGCTACACTACCGGCCTGCGGACAAGAACGTACGGGCAGATGCCCTGTCTCGGTCCTTTGTTCCGGTAGACCAAGAGGAGGAGCCAAGCCAGCCCATCATCTGTCCTAGCAAGGTCATCCCGGTGGCTCCCGTCTCCCTGGCCCAGATCCCTCCTGGGAAGACTTACGTCACGGAGACCGACCGACTCAAGGTCCTCCAATGGGGACACTCCTCGAAAGTGGCCGGACACGCCGGCCAGAAGAAAACCTGGGGCGTCATCGCCCGTCACTATTGGTGGCCGTCTCTTCGAACGGATGTCACCGCCTTCGTCTCTGCATGTTCCTCCTGTGCCCGGAACAAGACGCCTAAGCACCTGCCCTTTGGTCCTCTTCTCCCTCTGCCGACTCCTTCCATTCCATGGCAACACATAGCCATGGACTTTGTCACGGACTTGCCCTTGTCCTCCGGTCATACGGTCATCTGGGTCGTGGTGGACCGATTCTCGAAAATGGCTCATTTTGTTCCTATGGCCGGATTGCCCTCTGCTCAAGAGCTTGCGGACGCCTTCATACAGCACATCTTCCGGCTGCATGGCTTTCCTGCCCATATCGTGTCCGACAGAGGAACCCAATTCACCTCACGCTTCTGGAGGGCTCTCTGTGAACACCTGGGGGTGTCTCTGGACTTTTCCTCTGCCTACCACCCTCAGTCAAATGGACAAGTGGAACGAGTCAACCAGATCATGAGCACCTTCCTTCGTCACTACGTCAACGTCCACCAGGACAACTGGTCCACGCTCCTTCCTTGGGCTGAATTCTCTCATAACCACCAGATCAGCGAATCCACCTCCAGTTCTCCCTTCCTTGTTGTCTATGGTCTCCAGCCTTCTGTGCCGTTACCAGTCTCTCCCACTTCCGATGTACCTGCAGCAGATGCCCTAGCCAGAGACTTCTCCGCTTTATGGGCCTCAGTCAAGACCTCCCTGGGACATGCTGCTGCACGAATGAAGAGACATGCGGACAAGAGACGTCTTGATCCTCCTCGCTTCTCTCCTGGGGACTTGGTCTGGCTTGCCTCCAAGTACGTCCGACTCAAGATTCCATCGTACAAGCTGGGTCCGCGGTACATCGGTCCCTTCAAGGTCCTCAGGAAGATCAACGAGGTGTCCTACAAGTTGCAGCTACCGTCCTCCATGCGGATACCCAACTCCTTCCATGTGTCCTTGCTGAAACCTGTTGTCCTCGGTCCCTTCTCCTCTGATGCCTGTCCTCCTCCTCCCATAGCCGATGATGACATCTATGCGGTAAGAGATATCGTGGCCATGAAGACCGTCAGGGGACGGCAGTACTTCCTGGTCGACTGGGCAGGTTATGGTCCCGAGGATAGGTCCTGGGAACCTCGGGAGAACGTGGGTACTCCTCTGATTCGTGCCTTCATGTCCCGGTTGCGAGGAGGGGGGCCTGGGGGGGGATACTGTCATGCTCCCCGGGTCCCGACGTCGTTTCTCACTCACCGCTCCTGTCCACGGGTCCCCTGCCTCCAGCCACACGTCCTCCTCGGCACCGCTCCCTGCTCTGGCCTTCGGCACCCGGGCGTCACGCATGTGCATTAGGGCGCGCGCGTGGTCACTGACTTCCTCTTAAAGGCCCTGCACTCCCTAACAGGATATTGCATCAGTCAGGGTCAGGTATATTAGGAGCTCCCTGCCTGGAGGGCATCGCCTGTTCGTCGAGTTCTGCAAGCTAGAAGTCCAGGTCCCCTTGTGTCTTACTCATACTAAAGACCTTGTCTCTTCCGTAGAGCCTGCTCTGCCTCCGTAGCCGGTCCCTGAATCCAGTCTTGCCAAGAGGTCCTCCGGTGTCCGTCGGCGGGGAATCCAACCACCGTTTCGGCAGCCTGTGCCTGTCTGGTATCTCCGACTTCACCCAGCTGCCTTCCATCACAGCCAGCTAACCCGGATCCCGCCTGAGATTCCTAACCGTCACCTATACTGGACTTCCGTAATTATCTCTGAGGACTCTGTGGCTCCAAAGACTCCGTTTTACCCGTTCCCTGTGGGACGCTAACCCGGTTCCGCTAGTACTCCAGCTACCGTGTACCTAGGCCCTCTGGTGGGGTGACTGGACAGTCCCTGTATAGGGGTTAGCTCCAGGTTGCCTCACTGGGGGAGTCCGGTACACGGCCCAGAGGATCCACCATCACACGGACCTAACATTAATATACCCATCTAAGGGTGGCTTAATTGCTGCAGAGATTTCCGCAACTGAAAATCAGTTACATTTTGGATAAGGCTGTTTTGGCAGCAAGCACATGGATTTTTGCAAGTCTCATTCAAGAAATTAGAACCTTCACAAAAATTTCTGTAGCAAATCATCCACATGGGAGATCACGCCAAGAGGGAATTTAGATTGGGTGCAATCATAGAAATTCTATATAAATGTCCTATAATCATAATAACTTATACACAAACAAGGATGACTGGAATATTGTACACTTTATCCCCCTGTCTCCTTGTGTGATGGTTTTATCCCCTCAATCAACAATGGGGGAAAGGTGGTTAACTTTCTCTCATCTAAAGCAATGTAAAGCTGTAGGAGCAAAATGATTTGAGCACATTGATTGATGGAAACCAACAGAATGAGCACAATTGCCTCATCTTCATCATAACCTTCATGTCACAGAGACGACTTCAAAAATGGTATGTTTATAAATAAATTAATTAGTAATGCAGCCAGGGAAAATACATTTCAAAGGACAAGACACAAACATTCAAAGATACAAAATGTGACATGAAATGCAGAGTTTGTCAATATCTTGTGTCAATATTATTCAAGACAAATATGAGATGTGATAACATTAGATTAATTAGCTCATGGCAATGCCATATTCAGAGGGATCTTTAACTCCAACACAGTGGATTATGTTTAAAGGGAACCTGTCAGCTGATTCATGCTGCTAGAATCACGGGCAGTATAGTTTGGTCATTTTTGACGTGTATGTTATAAAGTGTACCTGTCACATGTAAAAACGCTAATAACCTGCAGATGTAGGGTTCTGCATGTTAACAGCATTTCAATCCTGCCCGGCGCCTGCACATTAAACCTCAGTGCCGGTAGGAAATGAACCGGGGAGGCGCCCCGGCGAGGGTTCAATCCACGTTCAGATTACAGAGAGCAGCATCCGTAACCAACCCCCCACACTGACCGACAGTTTCCTCTAATGCTGAGTCGCTATCAGTCAGTGTGGGGGGGGCACGATTACAGCCGCCGGTCTCTATACACAAAGGGGTCATTCCATGGTAACTTACGTTACATTCACAAGCCAAAAACTGAGTTAATAATGGCTACAGACTGTTCTCTGAAGGCAGGCACAAAAATGAGTGAATATATATTGTACATAAAACTATTCTCAATAGATTTCAACACAGTTTGATTTTTCAACAATACAAATTAAGTACAAAATACAACGTTCTTACTTGGCAACTTACGTTAACCAAAAAGTAACATAAGTTATCAAGTAATTACATTGTATTTTGTATTTAATTTGTATTGTTGAAAAATCAAACTGTGTTGAAATCTATTGAGAATAGTTCAATGAACAATATACATTCACTCATTTTTGTGCCTGCCTTCAGAGAACAGTCTGTAGCCATTATTAACTCAGTGTTTGGCTTGTGAATGTAACATAAGTTACCGTAGAATGGCCCAAAGGATTTTCGAGAAAAAGGCTTGAATTCCCCATTGACTTCCATTACACTCGGTAAATGAGTACCGAGCACCCAAACAACTAAATGCTTGTTACGCTTACCGAGCACCGAACAGTTTGCTCATCACTTATAGATGATTTCTGCTCAGCTTCCCCTACTATAACATAATGCCTGCCTGGACTGTGCTTTCGAGGTGATCTTTTTTTACATACACAATATTTATGGTAAAATAGCCCATCTCAATGCGATCAAATCCTTGCCAACCTGCAGTTTGACAATGGCGGAGTCTTTCTCAAGGTTTTGACTTGAGCTGCTCTGTGGATTGGTTGGATTTCGGTTACATTGGCCGCCAAACATTGAAAGCTATTCATAAAGTGCAAGTGTCTCTCAGTGGGAGGGCCGGCTCTCATCATGCCAACTTGTTCGCAAACAACCCGTCACGAGTAAATCTGTCCTACAGTTCAGTTCATGGTATGATGCCATGAGGTGAGGGAAACAGCTTTTTAATACCATCCAACCCGCATTGTTAAAGTCTGATATCTGTCATCCCATTTTCTAAATTATAACCTTGTTTCATGATTTTTGCTTTTGGCTACTTTTAATTTTTAACAGATTTACTATTTGCTGTACATACCTGATAGTTTGTATGACTTTTATATTCTCTGAATTGGGGATCTTTATTTTATGGACTATTAAAAGAATAAAATCTCCAATTAGGCAAATTGATTTCCTACTTGCTTCATTTCAATGATCTTACAAACAAATATGACATTTTGATACCAGTGAAACTCCAAGTAATTGCCTGCTGTGCTGTAATTAGGCTCTGACTCAATACTGCTCAGACTTGGCTAAGTGGAATATATTGATAACATAAAAACAGACTAAACAAACATATAGAGAGATCATTACATAGGAACACGTGCATTAGAGATGCAGAAGATAATTGCCCAGGGCAAAGATTCTCCTGGAGACTTAACTTGTGCAATTGTACTTTGATTAAAGAACAAAACAAACCTTCAATTTCTGTGCAATAGACACTATTTTGTTATTCCTTGGAACCGAAAAAGCAGTGAGGAAATTTAGTGATAGCATTATCTTTAATGTATACTTTATCAAAGCAGCATTTCACACATAAGTGGTGATTTTTTTCACATAGTAGATTAAGGTGAAAGTATGGAATAACAATTTTTTGTGTGGTTGATTGCTTTATCATTTGCTTTTTATGAAGGTATTCAACCATCTACTAATAGGTTTTGCACATAATATAGTTTGATAAGAGCCTGGGATAGTTCTATCACTTTTAATGGTAATGGTTCTTCATAACAGAAAATGTGCAATCCGCATTTAAACAAAACTTGACCGGAGCAAAAGTATGGGCACCTCAACATAAAAGTGACATTAATATTTTGTAGATCCTCCTTTTGCAAAAATAACAGCCTCTAGTCGCTTCCTGTAGCTTTTAATGAGTTCCTGGATGAAGGTATATTTGACCATTCCTGTTTACAAAACAATTCCAGTTCAGTTAAGTTTGATGGTCGCCGAGCATGGACAGCACGCTTCAAATCATCCCACAGATTTTCAATGATATTCAGGTCTGGGGACTGGGATGGCCATTCCAGAACATTGTAATTGTTCCTCTGCATGAATGCCTGAGTAGATTTGGAGCGGTGTTTTTTGGATCATTGTCTTGCTGAAATATCCATCCCCTGCGTAACTTCAACTTCGTCACTGATTCTTGCACATTATTGTCAAGAATCTGCTGATACTGAGTTGAATCCATGCGACCCTCAACTTTAACAAGATTCCCGGTGCCGGCATTGGCCACACAGCCCCAAAGCATGATGGAACCTCCACCAAATTTTACTGTGGGTAGCAAGTGCTTTTCTTGGAATGCCATGGTTTTTTTGTATCCATGCATAACGCCTTTTTGTATGACCAAACAACTCAATCTTTGTTTCATCAGTCCACAGGACCTTCTTCCAAAATGTAACTGGCTTGTTCAAATGTGCTTTTGCATACCTCAGGCGACTCTGTTTGTGGCGTGCTTGCAGAAATGGCTTCTTTTGCATCACTCTCCCATAGCGCTTCTCCTTGTGCAACGTGCGCTGTATTGTTGACCGATGCACATTGACACCATCTGCAGCAAGATGATGCTGCAGGTCTTTGGAGGTGGTGTGTGGATTATCCTTGACTGTTCTCACCATTCTTCTTCTCTGCCTTTCTGATATTTTTCTTGGCCTGCCACTTCTGGGCTTAACAAGAACTGTACCTGTGTTCTGCCATTTCCTTACTATGTTCCTCACAGTGGAAACTGACAGTTTAAATCTCTGAGACAATTTTTTCTATCCTTCCCCTGAATAACTATGTTGAATAATCTTTGTTTTCAGATCATTTGAGAGTTGTTTTGAGGAACCCATGATGCCACTCTTCATAGGAGATTCAAATAGGAGAACAACTTGCAAGTGGCCACCTTAAATACCTTTTCTCATGATTGGATACACCTGCCTATGAAGTTCAAAGCTCAATTAGCTTACAAAACCAATTTAGTGCTTTAGTAAGTCAGTAAAAAGTAGTTAGGAGTGTTCAAAACAAGAAATTGATAAGGGTGCCCATACTTTTGCTCCAGTCAAGTTTTGTTTAAATGAGGATTGCACATTTTCTGTTAGTACAATAATCCTCATTTCAATCCAGAAATATTACTCAGTCCATGAGTTATTAGATATATGAAACTGAAATAGCTGTTGCAAAAACCCAAATTGTTATAAAAAAAAAGGTTAACAGGGGTGCCCAAACTTTTTCATATGACTGTATATAGCATGTCTATCAATTTGCATTTGTGGATACAGTATTGTACTTTCTTTCTGATAATCAGACCAGCACATTACTTGTACTATAATCTAATTCGCTGTGTAGTATTCCTACCCCACATGTGGCTTAGTTCTGCCCTTATTTTGGGGAGAATAGATTTGGGGTGTGTTTTTTTTGTGTATTGTACTAGAATAAAGGTTGTCATATTTATACATCATTTTTTCTATCTGTACTGTACCTGCACACCAAAAATTCTATTGGAAGCTAATGTGCAGTTTAATTTTTTATATTTTTTACTGTACAGTATTTTGTATTAGTGTACTGTAATAATTTTATGTGAATACAGTATATTATTTTGTATTACTGTAATAAGTTTGTATACATGCAGTAAATATTTTTGGGTTGTGGAACGAATTGTCTGTGTTTCAATTATTTCCTATTTGAAGAGGTGTACCGCCGCTGAGTGCTCGGACTGCTCGAATCCAGGGATGGTCGTGGCTCGAGGTACCGGGACCTGGGGGCCTAGTGAACACTCCAGAATAAAAAGGGGATATATACAGGGGAGAGTTTGTGACACCACCTGCGGGTTACGGTAACGGGGAGTACTGCCACTGCCAATGGAGTACCGGGGCTGATGGCGATTCCCTCCGCATGTAGGGAGGCCCCGGGACTAAGGAGGATGATGCTGGGGAGCGCTGTGTGGGTCGCTGGACAGACAGGAGGGTCGGGGCTGCAGGGTACTCACTCACATCACCATAGTAGTAGCAGGCAGGTGAGAAGAATTCACAGGCACAGATGTTAAATCAAGTCTCTGGGTGCCTCTGCCTCCTGGGAGAACCCGTCCGGTATGCCTCTTCATACGGCCCCGTTGGGTGATCCGAAAGCCCTTCTCTGTGCAAAAATTGTTAATGGTTGACCCTCAAGAGGGCTTTACACGCTGCAATATCGCTAACGATTTATCGTCGGGGTCACGGTGTTTGTGACGCACATCCGGCGTCGTTAGCGACATCGCAGCATGTGACACGTACGAGCGACCTTCTAAGATCGCAAAAGTGGTAAAAATCATTGGTGTTGGAGAGGTCGTCCAAAAACCAAATATTGTTATCTGGTGAGTAGCGATGTTGTTCGTCGTTCCTGCGACACCGCACATCGCTATGTGTGACGCCGCAAGAGTGACAAACATCTCCTTACCAGCGTCCACCGGAAAAGGAGGAAGGAAAGGGTGGGCGGGATGTTACGTCCTGCTCATCTCCGCCCCTCTGCTTCTATTGGCCGGCCGGTAAGTGACGCCGCAGTGACGTCGCTATGACGCCGAACGCACCTCCCCCTTGAGGGAGGGATTGTTCTTCGGTCACAGTGACGTCGCTGACAAGGTATGTGCGTGTGACGCTGCCGTAGCGATGATGTTCGCTACGGCAGCGATCAACACATATTGCACATACGACAGGGGCGGGTGCTATTGCTCACGACATCGCTAGCAATAGCTAGTGATGTCGCAGCGTGTAAAGCACCCTTAAGGCTTGAAACCGTCCAGGTCCTACTCCCCAGTTATGTGGAGCAATGCCCTTGGCTGCAGGCACGTGGGATTTTTTGGCCGTTATTTGGGAAGCCTATCCCCCTCGGTGTGCTGGCGCTGTCAATCTCTGGGCACATGGGAGTAGAACATGTAGACTGTACTCGCTACAGGCTAATTGCCGGGTTGCATAAAGCTTCTCCCTGACCTAGGGTCCATGTACCCTGCCATGCTCAGTCCTGGACCAGTTACTCGACCACCAATCCAGTTCCCCGTGACCAGGTCTCTGACTCCTGTTGTCCCGGACCACCTGTCTGCAATCTAGCCGTCTTCTAGGAGTTTCAACCCCTCCCTGGGACCTCCAACTCCCTGTGACCTCTCCTCTTGAGAGTCACCACTTAATTCTCTGCTACTTCCTGAACTCCTCACTATATCCCTACCACCATCCTCTCTAGCCCCTAGGTGGGCAGGCCCATTCCCAACTGGTCCTACCCACTGGTGTGCTGGCAGGGTGTGGTGTGAGGTGGCTTAGGACTTTGATTAGCTGGTTTTGGCAACACCATTGGTTAGGGACCCGTAACCAAGCAGGAGGTGGATATTGCACAGAAGGGCAGATTGCACAATACCCTGTAACGACCTGATAGGCCAGGGCATCACAAATTCACTTTGATATAAGAGTAACTTGGTTTAAGAGCACACTCCCGGAACCAATTATGCTCGTAATCCACTGTATATTTCAAATAGTGTTGGTGGGTATTTTATTTTTTTTGTCTGTTGCTATGTCTTTCTGGACACTACAGCAGTCCCAATAGGCCGACACTTCCTGTTTTCAGTAGTTCTTTCCATAACTTTACTGTATAAACGCGGACAGAATAGGTCACTTCATTATCATTAGGAGAAAGAAATTTCATGGGAAGTATTATTGTAGTACTTAACATGCAGATAAAGCAGCATAGAACCAATGGACTGACATATGAAATCCCCGCTCATGCGCACTAGACCTCTCTAAAGCCGGGATGTGTACACCTGGCTTCATAGTGTGCATGACTGGAAGTGCGGTGACATCTGATCATGTGCACTGAGCCTAAACCCAACGTCTTAGGTGGTGACAATGGACACAGGGCATGCTCAAGGGTGGGATTCAGCCGGTTCTGTCCGGTTCGAGAGAACCGGTTGTTAAAATAGCAGCTGGTTCCCAGAACCGGCAAGAAACAGTTCCTGTGATCCGGTTCCTCCCTGTATTCATTTGTGTTAGTGTCTCTTTAAGACACTAGCACAAATTAATCCCCGTACCTCCGCGCCGCACTTCCGGGGACAGTGGAGCCTGTCTGTTTCCTGACCCGGCGTGCAGCAACGTGCTGACGCTGCAGAGGTGACGGCAGTGTGAGGAGGTAGCTCCTCCTCCTGCCGTCTGTCAGCGTGCACTGTGCTGAGTGCCGCGGAGGAGGACGGAAGATAGAGGAGCAGCCGCCGGTGCCTGGAGCAGGTAAGCGCTCCGTGGGCCGAAGATGCAGGGAGATATAGGGCTATATGGGGAGAGGCCACATAAGATGGGAGCTATATAGGAAAAGGAGCCATATGGAACAGGATCTGCAGGGGAAAAGGAGCACATGGGATAAGATCTGCTGGAGAAAGAGGCCATAATAGGATGGTATCTGCAGGGGGAAAGAGGCTATAATAGGATGGTATCTGCAGGAGGAAAGAGGCCATAATAGGATGGTATCTACAGGGGAAAGAGGCCATAATAGAATGGTATCTGCAGGGGGAAAGGGGCCATAATAGGATGGTAACTGCAGGGGGAAAGGGGCCATAATGTGATGGTGTCTGCAGGAGGAAAGGGGCCATAATGTGATGGTATCTGCAGGGGGAAAGGGGCCATAATAGGATGGTATCTGTAGGGGGAAAGGGGCCATAATGGGATGGGATCTCCAGGGGGAAAGGGGCCATAACGGGATGGGATCTGCAGGGGGAAAGAGGCCATAAAGCTATGGGATCTGCAGGGGGAAAGAAGCCATAATGGGATGGGATCTGTAGGGGGAAAGAGGCCAAAAAGCTATGGAATCTGCAGGGGGAAAGAGGCCATAATGGGATGGTATCTGCAGGGGGGAAATGGCCATAATGGGATGGGATCTCCAGGGGTAAAGGGGCCATAATGGGATGGGATCTGCAGGGGGAAAGAGGCCATAAAGCTATGGGATCTGCAGGGGGAAAGAGGCCATAATGGGATGGGAGCTGTAGGGGGAAAGAGGCCATAAAGCTATGGAATCTGCAGGGTGAAAGAGGCCATAATGGGATGGGGTCTGTAGGGGGAAAGAGGCCATAATGGGATGGGATCTGCAAGGGAAAGAGGCCATAATGGGATGCGATCTGCAAGGGAAAGAGGCCATAATGGGATGGGATCTGCAAGGGAAAGAGACCATAATGGGATGGAATCTGCAGGGGGAAAGAGGCCATAATGGGATGGGATCTGCAAGGGAAAGAGGCCATAATGGGATGGGATCTGCAGGGGAAAGAGGCCATAATGGGATGGAATCTTCAGGGGGAAAGGGGCCATAATGTGATGGGATCTGCAGGAGGAAAGGGGCCATAATGTGATGGTATCTGCAGGGGGAAAGGGGCCATAATAGGATGGTATCTGCAGGTGGAAAGGGGCCATAATGGGATGGGATCTCCGGGGGGAAAGAGGCCATAATGGGATGGGATCTGCAGGGGGAAAGAGGCCATAAAGCTATGGGATCTGCAGGGGGAAAGAGGCCATAATGGGATGGGATCTGTAGGGGGAAAGAGGCCATAAAGCTATGGAATCTGCAGGGGGAAAGAGGCCATAATGGGATGGGATCTGTAGGGGGAAAGAGGCCATAATGGGATGGGATCTGCAAGGGAAAGAGGCCATAATGGGATGGGATCTGCAGGGGAAAGAGGCCATAATGGGATGGAATCTGCAGGGGGAAAGGGGCCATAATGTGATGGTATCTGCAGGGGAAAAGGGGCCATAATGTGATGGTGTCTGCAGGAGGAAAGGGGCCATAATGTGATGGTATCTGCAGGGGGAAAGGGGCCATAATGGGATGGGATCTGCAGGGGGAAAGAGGCCATAAAGCTATGGGATCTGCAGGGGGAAAGAGGCCATAATGGGATGGGATCTGTAGGGGGGAAGAGGCCATAATGGGATGGGATATACAAGGAAAGAGGCCATAATGGGATGGGATCTGCAAGGGAAAGGGGCCATAATGGGATGGGATCTGCAAGGGAAAGAGGCCATAATGGGATGGGATCTGCAAGGGAAAGAGGCCATAATGGGATGGAATCTGCAGGGGGAAAGAGGCCATAATGGGATGGGATCTGCAAGGGAAAGAGGCCATAATGGGATGGGATCTGCAGGGGAAAGAGGCCATAATGGGATGGAATCTGCAGAGGGAAAGGGGCCATAATGTGATGGGATCTGCAGGAGGAAAGGGGCCATAATGTGATGGTATCTGCAGGGGGAAAGGGGCCATAATAGGATGGTATCTGCAGGGGGAAAGGGGCCATAATAGGATGGTATCTGCAGGGGGAAAGTTGCCATAATGGGATGGGATCTCCAGGGGGAAAGGGGCCATAATGGGATGGGATCTGCAGGGGGAAAGAGGCCATAAAGCTATGGGATCTGCAGGGGGAAAGAGGCCATAATGGGATGAGATCTGTAGAGGGAAAGAGGCAATAAAGCTATGGAATCTGCAGGGGGAAAGGGGCCATAATGGGATGGGATCTGTAGGGGGAAAGAGGCCATAATGGGATGGGATCTGCAAGGGAAAGAGGCCATAATGGGATGGGATCTGCAGGGGAAAGAGGCCATAATGGGATGGAATCTGCAGGTGGAAAGGGGCCATAATGTGATGGTATCTGCAGGGGGAAAGGGGCCATAATGTGATGGTGTCTGCAGGAGGAAAGGGGCCATAATGTGATGGTATCTGCAGGGGGAAAGGGGCCATAATGGGATGGGATCTGCAGGGGGAAAGAGGCCATAAAGCTATGGGATCTGCAGGGGGAAAGAGGCCATAATGGGATGGGATCTGTAGGGGGAAAGAGGCCATAAAGCTATGGAATCTGCAGGGGGAAAGAGGTTATAATGGGATGGGATCTGTAGGGGGGAAGAGGCCATAATGGGATGGGATATGCAAGGAAAGAGGCCATAATGGGATGGGATCTGCAAGGGAAAGAGGCCATAATGGGATGGGATCTGCAAGGGAAAGAGGCCATAATGGGATGGGATCTGCAAGGGAAAGAGGCCATAATGGGATGGAATCTGCAGGGGGAAAGAGGCCATAATGGGATGGGATCTGCAGGGGAAAGAGGCCATAATGGGATGGAATCTGCAAGGGGAAAGAGGCCATAATGGGATGGAATCTGCAGGGGGAAAGAGGCCAAAATGGGATGGAATCTGCAGGGGGAAAGAGGCCATAGTGGGATGGGATCTGTAGGGGGAAAGAGGCCATAATGGGATGGGATCTGTATGGGGAAAGTCGTCCGTTCCAATTTTAGCACGGCTCCCAAAGTAATAATTTTTAAAAACTGTCGAAAAACTGTTTAATACAATAAGAGTGACAGTGACTGGAACAACTGATACTAGACAGGAGAGTGAAGGTATAGGAGGGTAAGAAGGAGAAAGAGATTTTACTTTAAATTACTTGTATTTTTTGGTTGAGGAAAGTGCATGAAAATGGGTGTGGCTAACAAATTGGTTGTAGTTACTGAATGGGTGTGGTTTTCAAATGGGCGGGGTTTACAGAGAACTTGTTGTTAAAAATTTGAATCCCACCCCTGGGCGTGCTAACATGCTAAGAGGGCGGACTAGTCAGAGGAATACCACCCTTGTGATTAGTCCCTGCGCTTATTAGCACATCATAAAGGATCTTTAAAAATACTTTTTCTAAAGTTCTCTTTATCTATGCTAGTGTATACAGGGACTGTTAGGTAGGGAATAGCATTATGCACCCAGAACTGCTTGTGGGTCTGGGTGCATATTGGACCTGACAGGTTCCCTTTAAGTTATGTTGTGAACACAATGCTGTTTTTGATAGGATGCCGAGATGAAATCCTTTTTGGATTTTAGCTATGCAAGGGAAGGTGAAGATTGTTCCATAGGAGCAGGAAAAGATGGATAGGTAAGGAAGAGAGTGTAGATGGTTTGCATGTGTAGCACCCCTGAGAGCCTCAAGGCACTACAAGGAACTGCATCCTCTTGGGGATGCAGGACCTACCCCCTGGGACCTGGAGTACCAGTGCCGATTCCACCAACACACATCTAAAATCCTAGTTCTCCTCTCCACACTGGGCATAGAGGGTTAACCATGTAAGGGGATGGTCGCCATGGGAACGAGTCCCTGGGTATAGCCAGCCTGGTGGGAGGGGTCAGTGAGTCTGGAGTCAGTCTAGAAGAGATGCGCACACAGGAGGGGTGTGTGGATGTGCCTGAGCTGGGTCCATGTAACGGTGACCCCGGGGGCACAGGAGAGAGGTCACCAGGACGGGTACCGGGATACCGCTGGGACCAGAGCACGCATGAGGCACAGGGGCCTAGGTGAAATATCAAGTTTCAAATGGTTTGATAAATACCTGCACGGTGAGGACACCTTCACGGACTTCATAGAAACAAAAAATCTGGGGGCATCAGCAGTAAACTAGGATCGGTGTTCGGACACTTACCTCCCCGCAAGGTCTGCACTGCCCGCCGTACGGAGAAGGAGACTGTACTCCAAAAGGGACAGTCAGGGTTCCCAAGCGCTCCATGCTATGGGGACTCAATCTACAGAGAGTTCCGGGGATAGAGGAACCTGGGTCACTACATTGGCACTGATACTCCTGGGACCGGAACCAGCAGGCCGAGGGTCCAAGTGAGTAAAGACTGTTAAAGTTAACTTGGTGTGGTCTCCATTATTATACACCATACATCTCCCAGGCACAGCCCTACCTGCAGAGGGCCTGCCACCATAGCTGCCACTACCACCATCCCTGGGAGTACCCACGTTGAGCAGCGGCGGCTCTCCATTCTTAACCGCAACCCGCAGGTGGTGTCACGAACATTAACTCTATTATCCCCTGTAACTATCCCCCCTTTTTATTAAGCGTCCCCAGGGCACGGGATCGGGCAACTGCCACCTGAAGTGACATTCCCGTTTGCAATCGCCCGGGACCGAGTACCCCCTTTCTTGGGCAACACACATGCAGTGTCTATTGGAGCTATAGGTGGTCTGTGCAAAGAAAGGTCTGAGACATTTTCTGCTTTGGAGATTTGTGTTATGCTGTAAAGGCCGCTTTACACACTGCGATATCGGTCCCGATATCGCTAGCGTGGGTACCCGCCCCCAGCTGTTGTGCGACACGGGCAAATCGCTGCCCGTGCTGCACAACATCGCCCAGTCCCGTCACACATACTTACCTGCCTGGCGACGTCGCTGTGACCGGCGAACCGCCTCCTTTCTAAGGGGGCGGTCCGTGCGGCGTCACAGCGACGTCACTGAGCGGCCGCCCAATAGAAGTAACATCCCGCCCACCTCCTTCCTTCCTCATCGCGGCCGAGAGGCAGGTAAGGAGAGCTTCCTCAGTCCTGCGGCGTCACACATAGCGATGTGTGCTGCCGCAGGAACGAGGAACAACCTCGTTACTGCTGCAGTAACGATAATTGAGAATGGACCCTCATGTCACCGATGAGCGATTTTGCACGTTTTTGCGATGATGCAAAATCGCTCATCAGTGTCACACGCAACAACATTGCTAATGCGGCCGGATGTGCGTCACAAATTCCGTGACCCCAACGACCCCGCATTAGCGATATCGTAGCGTGTAAATACCCCTTAAGTCAGTGCTAGGAATTTGTGAGGGATTTCTCAGCATTGGTGTTGGGTTAGAACCCTAAAGATTTGTTGCACAGCCTGAGAAGAGCTATGGCATTCTTGGACAATCCTTTAAATTGGAAGTCCTTTATCTGCTTTACTAAAAGCTAAGAGGTAGTCTAATACTGTGACAACTTGTAATACAAGAACTAGGAAAGCTTACTATTAAGGAAGATGGTTTGCAGTGTTCTGAAGTGGGTGCTGGTCAATGCAAAAAAAATAATGCTACATAATGAATGGGAAATGTATACTTAGTGTCAAGAATTGGATTGGATTTGGGGCTGTACCTATGAATCTGAAACACTTTAGTACCCTGTCTCGGTAATTTTGTAAAGCTGTCCTGTTATATGTCAAGATGCTGAATATTCTTTATTCTAGGTCCAGATCTGTGAAATAGCAAAGTTTGATCTTCTTTATTAGGCTCTTAATAAAACCGAAATCTGATTCTTTCAAGAGACTGTGCCTGTCACTCCCGTCTAAGTCACAGATGAAAATGTATGTGAAAACCAGCAATTTCCTGTCACCAAGCAGTGTGCGGATAGAACTGCATGAACGGATTTATGAATAGTGATCTGCGGCCTGACATACTTCTGCCATCTGAAGAGAAAATCAGGTATGTCCTCGCAAAGAGCAAGAAACAGAAGCCACAGCAAACGTGGTCTTGAAATATCACCCATAAACTGAATTTGTACCAAGTTATCTATTGGGACATATGTGAGATGATGGGAAATATTTCACTGACTGTCACCAACCATTAGTCATTTGCATGACACAAACATTCTGCTTACAGCTGCTGTTTTGTTTCAATAATAACGTATATGGCATTGCACTGCAGGGACATTGAGAACATTAGTTGCCTGCAGTACTAACCACTGACCACAGTGGGTCACTATTTCCCATTACTCCTCTATAGACACCTGTTGAGTACTGTACAAGAATATATATACAGGTCTGGCAAAATTTAAGATGTGTGCTGCCGCAGGTACGACAAACAACCTCGCTACGTACGAGACAACGATTTTTGGTAAGTGAACGACGTCTCACATACCAACGATTTTTGTCTCTTTTGCGATCGTTTAAGGTCGCTCCTGCCTGTCAGACGCTGCAATGTTGCTAACGACGCCGTATGTGCGTCACAAACACCGTGACCCCGATGATATATCGTTAGCGATGTCGCAGCGTGTAAATGGCCCTTAACTGTAAAGCGCGGGTTAATTTTTCCCGTCAAAACATAGTCTATGACGTTCCCTGGGTCACATGGGGCATCTGTGCAAAATTTCATAATTGTAACTGCGATGGTTTCCTTTAGCGGACATACATACATACACACACACATACATACACTGAGCTTTATATATTAGATTACAGTAATACAAAATACTGTATTGTATTCAAATAAGCTCAGTGTATGTATGTGTGTATATATGTATGTATGTATGTATGTGTGTATGTCCGCTAAAAGAATCCGCACTGTCGCATTTACAATCACGAAATTTTGCACAGATGCCCCATGTGACCCAGGGAACGTCATAGACTATGTTTTGATGGGAAAATTTAACCCCGCGCTTTACAGTTATTCACCATAATCCTGCCTCCATTTAACTGAATGGAGGTGGGAGCTACTGGCTATTAATAGCAACTGTCAGTGGTTGCTATAGGAACGAAATAAACTGTTAGTATAAGAAGCTTATGTGTGAGGTAATATGATGTCGGTGGTGAGACGCATAGAGAGAAGAGAGACAGAAAGAGACAGACAGACAGAGAGAGACACAGACAGAGACAGACGGGAAAAGAGAGACGGGCAAAGAGACAGACAGGCAAAGAGACAGACAGCCAAAGAGACAGATCTGGAAAGACACAGATGGGGAAAGAGACAGCCCTGGAAAGAGAAAGCCTTGGAAAGAGACAGCCCTGGAAAGAGAAAGCCTTGGAAAGAGACAGCCCTGGAAAGAGACAGCCCTAGAAAGAGACAGCCCTGGAAAGAGACAGCCCTGGAAAGAGACAGCCCTGGAAAGAGACAGCCCGGCAAAGAGACAGACTGGGAAAGAGACAGACTGGGAAAGAGACAGACGGGGAAAGAGACAGACGGGGAAAGAGACAGACCTGTAAAGAGACAGACTTGGAAAGAGACAGCCGGGCAAAGAGACAGCCGGGCAAAGAGACAGACCCGGAAAGAGACAGACCCGGAAAGAGACAGACTTGGAAAGAGACAGACTTGGAAAGAGACAGCCCTGGAAAGAGACAGCCCTGGAAAGAGACAGCCGGGCAAAGAGACAGACGGGGAAAGAGACAGACGGGCAAAGAGACAGACCTGGACTGAGACAGACCTGGAATGAGACAGACGGGGAAAGAGACATCCCTGGAAAAAGACAGCCGGGCAAAGAGACAGCCAGGCAAAGAGACAGCCGGGCAAAGAGACAGCCGGGCAAAGAGACAGCCGGGCAAAGAGACAGACCTGGAAAGACACAGACGGGGAAAGAGACAGCCCTGGAAAGAGACAGCCCTGGAAAGAGACAGCCGGGCAAAGAGACAGCCGGGCAAAGAGACAGCCGGGCAAAGAGACAGCCGGGCAAAGAGACAGCCGGGCAAAAAGACAGACCTGGAAAGAGACAGACAGGCAAAGAGACAGCCCTGGAAAGAGACAGTTGGGCAAAGAGACAGACCGGGAAAGAGACAGACCGGGAAAGAGACAGACCGGGAAAGAGACAGCCCGGGAAAGAGACAGCCCGGGAAAGAGACAGCCCGGGAAAGAGACAGCCCGGGAAAGAGACAGACCGGGAAAGAGACAGCCCGGGAAAGAGACAGCCCGGGAAAGAGACAGCCCGGGAAAGAGACAGCCCGGGAAAGAGACAGCCCGGGAAAGAGACAGCTGGGCAAAGAGACAGACGGGCAAAGAGACAGACGGGCAAAGAGACAGACCTGGAAAGAGACAGATGGGGAAAGAGACAGACAAAGACAGATGGGGAAAGAGACAGACGTGGAAAGAGAGAGACAGACACACACATAGAGACAGACACAGAGATAGAGAGAGACAGACAGACACAGAGATTGAGACAGACTGATAGAAATACAGACAGAGAGATAGAAACAGACAGACAGAGACATAGACAGACAAAGAAAGACACAGACAGACAGAGACATAGACAGACAAAGAAAGACACAGACAGCGACACACAGACAGAGACTGGAAGAGAGACAGTTACTATCCCGGGCAACGCCCAGGTTCTACAGCTAGTATATATACAGTCATGGCCAAAAGTTTGGAGAATGCTACAAATATTAATTTTTACAAAGTCTACTGCTTAAGTTTTTCTAATGGCAATTTGCATATACTCCAGAATGTCATAAAGAGTGATCAGCTTAATAGCAATTACTTTCAAAGTCAATATTGGCTAAGAAAATGAACTTTTACCCCCAAAACACATTTCAACATCATTGCATTCCTGCCTTAAAAGGAGCAGCTAACATTGTTTTAGTGATTGTTCCATTAACACAGGTGTGGGTGTTGATGAGGACAGGGATGGCGATCAGTCAGTCATGATTAAGTAAGAATGACACCACTGGACACTTTAAAAGGAGGCTGGTGCTTGGTATCATTGTTTCTCTTCAGTTAACCATGGTTATTGCTAAAGAAACATGTGCAGCCATCATTGCTCTGCACAAAAATGGCCTAACAGGGAAGAGTATCGCAGCTACAAAGATTGCACCTCAGTCAACAATCTATCGCATCATCAAGAACTTCAAGGAGAGAGCTTCCATTGTTGCCAAAAAGGCTCCAGGGAGCCCAAGAAGGTCCAGCAAACGCCAGGACCGTATCTTATAACTGTTTCAGCTGCGGGATCGGACTACCAGCAGTGACGAGCTAGCTCAGCAATGGCAGCAGGCTGGTGTGAGTGCTTCTGCACGCACTGTGAGGCGGAGACTGCTTGAGCAAGGCCTGGTTTCAAGGAGGGCAGCAAAGAAGCCACTTATCTCCAGAAAAAACATCAGGGACCGACTGATATTCTGCAAAAGGTACAGGGAGTGGACTGCTGAGGACTGGGGTAAAGTCATTTTCTCAGATGAATCCCCTTTTCGATTGTTTGGGACATCTGGAAAACAGCTTATTAGGAGAAGAAGAGGTGAGCGCTACCACCAGTCTTGTCTCATGCCAACTGTTAAGCATCCTGAAACGATTCATGTGTGGGGTTGCTTCTCAGCCAAGGGAATCGGCTCACTCACAGTCTTGCCTAAAAACACAGCCATGAATAAAGAATGGTACCAGAATGTCCTCCAAGAGCAACTTCTCCCAACTGTCCAAGAGCAGTTTGGCGCCCAACAATGCCTTTTCCAGCATGATGGAGCACCTTGCCATAAAGCAAAGGTGATCACTAAATGGCTCATGGAACAAAACAATAGAGATTTTGGGTCCATGGCCTGGAAACTCCCCAGATCTTAGTCCCATTGAGAACTTGTGGGCAATCATCAAGAGACGGGTGAACAAACAAAAACCAACAAATTCTGGCAAAATGCAAGCATTGCTTATGCAAGAATGGACAGCTATCAGTCAGGATTTGGTCCAGAAGTTGATTGAGAGCATGCCAGGGAGAATTGCAGAGGTCCTGAAGAAGAAGGGTCAACACTGCAAATATTGACTTGCTGCATTAACTCATTCTAACTGTCAATATAACCTTTTGGTACTCATAATATGATTGCAATTATATTTCTGTATGTGATGTAAACATCAGACAAACAGAATTAAAAACCAGAGGGCAACAGATCATGTGAAAATATAATTTTGGTGTCATTCTCAAAACTTTTGGCCATGACTGTAGATATAGATAGATATTACAGTGGAAGCTTGGATTGAGAGTAACTTGGTTTGAGAGCGTTTTGCAAGACAAGCATAGCTTTTTAAAAATTTGCAATTTGGTTTAAGGCCGGTGTCACACTTGTGATTGCCTCGCATGTATCTCACTCGAGTTTTGCGGTGCATCACCCGTCATGGACTCACACTCTGCTCACAGGAGCGGGTTGGTTGCATGCATCTCTATGCAGCCGACCCGATCCTGTGAAGAGAGTTTGAGTCAGTGATGGGTGATGCACCGCAAAACTCATGCGAGATACACACGAGGCAATCGCAAGTGTGACACCGGCCTCAAGGCCTTGTCACACGCAGAGATAAATCTGCGGCAGATCTGTGGTTGCAGTGAAATTGTGGACAATCAGTGCCAGGTTTGTGGCTGTGTACAAATGGAACAATATGTCCATGATTTCACTGCAACCACAGATCTGCCAAAGATTTATCTCTGTGTGTGACGGGGCCTTAAGAGCAATGCTTTTCAATAAGAGCAAATACTCACCGTGCACACTTCCGGTTCCATCCTTTCCGACCTGCTCTGGAGGTAACTTTCTGTACATTTGTACTTTATAATGTGTACATTATACAATTGTACCTTACAGTATATAATATATAGCATGTCTATCAATTTTCATTTGTGGATACAGTATTGTACATGACGTATCTATCAGGGATAAACGGGTCTCCAAAGTAAAACTCCCCTTCCCAATCTATACTTAAAATAATGACACAACAACGACTTTATTGCTCGAATGGCCACAGCTTTTATTTAAAGGGGTGGTTCACCCACTTTTTTTATTTTCTGTAAGAGTTCTACTTACCATTCTAGGCGTTTTCTCCATTGGCTTCTGTTTCCATTTCTGGCACTGAGCGGCGCTATCCTGCACGCTCAGTGCCTGTCACATGACCCCCTGGAGCTGTGGTCGCCAGTATCCTCTGACGTCCCGGCAATTCCGGGCTCTCAAACTTGTCAGGTACGTCAGAGGAGGCTGGCACCACTCATATTGAGTGACAGGGCTGTGGGCGGTGACTACCGCACGGCACAGCCCAGCATCGAGGGGAGGAGCTGGAGGACGTCAGTATGGAGGCGGCTAAGCGTCCTGCAGATGGTGAGTGTGCAGTACAGGGGGGGGGTTCTTCAGCTGAAATCCCCCCCCTGCACGTAAGTATCTGATCACACTCTCCACCCGCCCGCTCTGCTGCGATGTCAGGAGAGCGGCCGGTGTCGGGTAGTGTGATAATGTGCTCCTCCCAGCAGCACTGCAGGACGCAGCAAGACACTGACAGGCATGTCACCGCTGTGCTCTGCCATCTGTTCTGCTGCATGGGACCAACTGTCTGCACTCTGTCACCTGCACCACAAGTCACAGAGTGGAGACAGTTAATGACAGAGCACCTCTGCCCCCCTTCCTCTTCTTTCCCCACTCTCTTCTCTCCCCCCACTCTTCTCCCCCTCCCCTCTTCCCCCTCTTCTCTGCCCCCCTCTTATCCCCCTCTCCTCTCCCCCCTCTTTTCCCTCGCTCTCTCTCTTTTCCCTCGCTCTCTCTCTCTTCCCTCGCTCTCTCTCTTCCCTCGCTCTCTTTTCCCCCTCGCTTTCTTTCCCCCCCTCGCTCTCTTTCCCTCCCCCTCGCTCTCTTCCCCCCCCTCGCTCTCTTTTCCTCCCCCCCTCGCTCTCTTTTCCTCCCCCGCTCTCTTTTCCTCCCCCCCTTGCTCTCTTTTCCTCCCCCCGCTCTCTTTTCCTCCCCCCCTCACTCTCTTTTCTTCCCCCCTCGCTCTCTTTTCCTCCCCCCTCGCTCTCTTTTCCTCCCCCCTCGCTCTCTTTTCCTCCCCCCCACGCTCACTTTTCCTCCCCCCCTCGCTCACTTTTCCTCCCCCTTGCTCTCTTTTCCTCCCCCCGCTCGCTCTCTTCCCCCCCTTGCTCTCTTTTCCTCCTCCCTCTCGCTCTCTTTTCCTCCCCCCTCGCTCTCTTTTCCTCCCCCCCTCGCTCTCTTTTCCTCCCCCCTCGCTTTCTTTTCCTCCCCCCTCGCTCTCTTTTCCTCCCCCCTCGCTCTCTTTTCCTCCTCCCAAGCTCTCTTTTCCTCCCCCCCAAGCTCTCTTTTCCTCCCCCCAAGCTCTCTTTTCCTCCCCCCCAAGCTCTCTTTTCCTCACCCCCTCGCTCTCTTTTCCTCCCCCCCTCACTCTCTTTTCCTCCCCCCCTCGCTCTCCTCCCCCCTCGCTCTCTTCTCCTACCCCCCCTCGCTCTCTTTTCCTCCCCCCTCGCTCTCTTCCCCCACCCCCTCGCTCTCTCTCTCTTTTCCCTCGCTCTTTCCTGGCATGGTCAGTACAGAAATCTCTCCATCGTGGAGGGGTGAGAGGGAGTAATAAACATGGGGTCCCTACTGTGTCTGTGTATTTCTAATAAAGTATTTTTCTCTGTGTGATGTCTTTTTTTTTTTTTTAAACCCTTTATTGGAGATTCTTAATGGCCAGGTCAAACTTGGCCTGACATTAAGAATCTCGGGCTTTATACCAGCTGGTAAAACATAGCTGGTATTAACCCCTTATTACCCAGCGTGCCACCTGCCACCAGGGCCACTGGAAGAGTTGGATACAGCGCCAGAAGATGGTACTTATATGAAAGCGCCATTTTCTGGGGCGGCTGTGGACTGCAATTCGCAGCGGGGGGCCCAGAAAGTTTGGACACCTTGCACTGCGGATTCCAATCCCCAGCTGCCTAGTTGTACCTGGCTGGACTCAAAAATTCGGCGAAGCCCACGTCATTTTTTTTTTTAATTATTTCATGAAATTCATGAAATAAAAAAAAAAAAAAGGGCTTCTCTATATTTTTGGTTCCCAGCCGGGTACAATTAGGCAGCTGGGGGTTGGGGGCAGCCCGTAGCTGCCTGCTGTACCTGGCTAGCATACAAAAATATGGCGAAGCCCACGTCATTTTTTTAAAAAAGTTTGTAGGCAAAAACCTTTATAAAAAAAAAAAAATGCTTCCCTGGATTTCTATTGCCAGTGAAAATAACACCAAGCAGCGGGGGTTAGCAGCCAGTAGCTGCTTGGGTTACCCTTAGCAATAGAAAATGCAGCGGAAGCCCACAAACAATGTGATTTTTTTGTTTTTTTTATTTTTAATGAATTTTTAAAAAAAAAAAAAATTGACATGGGCTTCGCCCATCGAGCACCAGGGATTTTACTGCTCAATTCATCCCAAGTAATCAGATGACTCCAGTGTCGGCCGATTACTTGTTCTGTGTCCCCCTGCATCCATTGCAGCGTGTATGGGCTGTGAGGTCAGCGGAGTTCAGTCCAGCACTGCAGTCAGCTGATCTGAACTCCAGCCTGCACACGCTGCGATGGATGCAAGGGGACAAAGAACAAGTAAGGTCTAAGCCACACGGCGAGAAAAACAGTGCGAGTGGAGTGCGATAACACATTGCATTCCACTCGGACCAATATTAGCCTGTGTGTCAGCACGCATGAGCGATTATTTTCTCAGCCCTAATTGGACCGAGAAAACAATCGCAGCATGCTACAACTGTAATGCAAGACTCTCTCTTTTACCCATTCAAGTGTATGTGGTGAGAGAAAAATCGCACTGCACTTGTGGTACATCGGTGGACTACGGAGGAGAGAGGGAGAGAAATCCCTCCCACCCCTCCTCAGTGGTGCCCCACCCCTCGAGTGGCGGACCGCCCCCCGCAGCTGAGGTCTGCTCACACAGTCGGACCTCAGTCGCAGGGACACACGCATGACACTCAGCTCTGCTGTACTGAGCGTGAGCCGAGTGTAATGCGAAGGGATCGCAGTAATCCCCGTGTGGCCCCAGCCTGATCGGCCGACACTTGAGTCAGCTGATCTGAACTCAGCTGAACTCCTGTACACACAGCCCGCACACGGTCACATGTGATCGGCAGCAGGCAGTGACTGCTGTTAAGGCTACATTCACATGACCCTTCCATTTTTGCGGGCCACAAAAAACAAAAAACACGGGGTCCCCTGAAATTGGATCACCATCCAAGGAAAAGCGGACAGCTGTGGTCTGGTATTCTCAGACTAGGGAGGTTCACCGTTATTGGACACTCCCCAGCCTAAAAATAGCAGGCTGCAGCCGCCCCAGAAGTAGCGCATCCATTAGATGTGCCAGTCCTGGTGCTTCACGCCAGCTCATCCAGTTGCCCTGGTGCAGTGGCAAACGGGGTAATATATGGGGTTAATACCAGATGTGTAATGTCACCTGGCATCAAGCCCTGGAGTTTGTGATGTCAGGCGTGTATCAGATACCTGACATCACCAACCCAGGCAGTAATAAAAGTAATAAAAAAAAAAAAATAGACAACAAACACATTTTTATTTGAAAAAACACTCCCCAACACGTTCACTCTTTCACCAATTTATTAGAAAGAAAAACAAATCCAGGTCTGGTGTAATACAAGGGGGTCCCACGATGATCCATACCAAAGTCAATGTCCCAGTCAATGAAGAACAGAATGTTCCCTATTTGCTGGGAGAGCCGTGCAGTGACCTGAGCTAACATCAATAGGTCAGCCCAGGTCACTGCAGGGCATGACGAGTGCTGCTATCAGGAGGTTAGCGAGGTATATTACCTGCGATGATCGCTGAACTCCTGACAGCAGCGCTGTCACCGAGTTCAATGACCGCCGCCTTCACAAACAAAGTATCGCGAGCGGCCCATGACGTCACCACTAGTCACAGTCTCGGGTTGACAGCGAGGTGATGTGACAAGCGGCGGGCATAGAAGGCAGTGACGACCGCTGATGTCAGGAGGGCAGGACTTCATCACCGTAGGTAATGAACTTACTACCCTCCTGACGGTAGCGCTTGTCATCCCCGCGGCTGCTGACACTGCAGTGCGAGCCGCTGCTGACACTTCTGAGCGGGCAGCCACGGGGCTGGGGCTGGAGCGGGACACTGACTGCACGGGCACCCAACGGAAGTCACATGGAAGTGCTTCCGTGTTGCTTCCGGGAATTTTGTGGACCCATTGACTTGTATTGAGTCACGGTTCGTTATTACGGAACAGAAGAGGACATGTTCCATAATAACGGAGCGGACATACGACATCCGATGTGGTTTTTTTTGTAGGATCGGATGCACATGGAAGTGCTACCATGTA